>NC_056744.1:246891381-247191381 GCF_019279795.1 Protopterus annectens
TTCCTTTGGCTATTGGGTCAGTCAGAACTTATAAGACAGATTCTTGTTAGCTAAAGTTATGACCATTGCAAAGTACATTGTTGTAGACACTTAAAATGTGTGACAAAGAGTAATTTCTTCTACCTGTTATATAACCTTTACAATAAACATTTGAACCAAACACCAACAAGCAGAAACTAGTTGAAACTCTACATTCCAAGCTAACATTAGTGTACTATTTAAATGGATTAGCACATGGTCTTGGTAGTATAACTAGTCTGCAGTGCCATCTTGCCTTCAGACATTATGAGAGTGGGAACCTATCCCCTTCATCCATATGTATCCACTACAGGACTGCATTTTTAATAGAGGAGAGGATGTCATCACTTCCTGTCAGCTGACTGTGTGCTTACATAATGCTGCTTCTTGTTCCATTCAAACTCATGTTGCAGTTAACAATCCTACGCTACTCTACCTCTAATCGTAGCAACATTTATCAACAATGCAACACCAAATTAAATGTATTTTCATGTATTTTACTACTTTCTTATACTAACTCGGATTATGCACTATATTATACCTTTATAATACCTTTATAATTGCAGCCATTACTGTGCAAAATCCAGCTTCACCACATTCAACAAATTTCCTAAAGCCTGTTGAAAGACGGCACTGGTAAGTAACCCAGGGTGCTTTTATTATCCCTCAATGCTGTTGTCTTAACTGGGGATGCAGCCTCAATTCTGGCCCTCTGGGAGACATCATCAGCAAAAGAAAAGGTATCAGAGAATAAATAATTTGTATTTCTTGAATGGTAAGTGCATGTTCACCAGCCTGGCATAACAGCTAAATTTTGGTAAAAGCCAGCCAAAATTATACCTGAATGTCAGTTAATACAGAGGATTAAAGGTGTTACTTGTTAATGAGCTGATTCCTGTGCCGGTGTACAGAGCTTGACCCTTTTCACCTTCATGTATCTGCTATGCGAGTTGGTCTAAAGGGTAGGAGTGCTTTGCTACAGCTGGGAATTTAAACCAGGCTCCTTAATAGATTCCTGGACTATATGCCTAGTAACTGCCTATCAGCAATTGTTACTTGCCTTTCTAGAGTCAGATACTTGGTTCCAGGAGAATGGGTGTCTATGGACATATCTCCATCTATAATTTGGCATCTAACTGCTTAACTCAGTAAAGGCCTTTTAAATTAACCTTTTCCTATTTCAGTTTGGAGCAGTCCATCTTAAAAATATAATGCCCTATATATGTTTTCCCAATAACTTCATGTTAGATGACTTTTATGATCAGTGGGACTTGCACTATGTGAGGTCCCTAGAGAGTCACTTAAACAAACTTTCCTACCTGCAGCGTTATTACTTAACCTATCTATTTTACCACAAATAAGATCTTGCTTGATTAGCTGCTCACTAAGGACCATGGGACTTTATGACATTTCTAATCAAAAGTTCTTCAAGCCCTATTCTGTATCAATGCATTATCACTACCTGCTTATCAGCAAAGTCATCCAAGCTAGGTTGTGCTGTAGTCACATATAAAGACGAGGCACAGCTAACAGACATCACCACAGCAACTGCAAATGTGTTGTTACCATTTATGCTGACATCAGTACTTCCCTGAATAATATGCCAAACACCTTCCTTCACTAAAGGAAAAGTGCAATCCAGCTGTGACTAGGAGGCTCAGAAATAAACATATACCTTATATTAGCCAGGAAATCAAAGAGAAGTTCAAGTCAAAACAATCTGTATGGTCCATATTTAAAGTAATGTAGTTACAGTCAAGCTGAACTGCCTTCTCTAAAATCAGACTAGAGAGATGATTAATAAAGTAAAACCAACGTTCAAAATTATGCCATTGGAGAGTGTTTAGCAACACAGTGAGCTTCTATCAAGAAGGTTATTTTTTATTTAAATTTGTTTACCTGTTTAGAACACTGATCAAACAATGACAAATTTACCGTCTCTGCCCAGGTTACATCATTATGTAACATAAGAATGAATACAGTTTTCAAATAACAATGATTTACATTTATGGGCAAGCATAGAAAAACTGACGAGCACTATACACATAGAAATCTAACAAACCAAATGCATGTACAGTTATATAAGTGGAATAGAAAAGGGTGGACAGAGTTAAAGTAAGAAGAGCAGATGTGGTGAAGATATGGGCAGCAGTAGCTAGGTTAGGAAAGCTAAGAAACCTGAGAGACACCAGTAAGATGAACGATAGAGCTAGATTATATCTAGTTGGTTTTAGACCAGTAATGGTGTGGTAAGCTGAATCACTGTTTAGGATGAGTGAGTTAGTCATGTGGATCAGGTATGTAGGAAATGAGTAGTATGCAGCCATATATATCAGTTTAGATAACATGCCCTTTAGATGGATGGTTGCATTTAAACTCTTTTAGTAAGTATTGTTTGAAATGTGGCCTGAACAAGGAGTACTTTGTATGATTAGGTAAATCAGGAGGAAGCGATCGACACAGTTTTGGGGCCAGTACAGAGAAGTAATGGCTAGTACTGTGCAGTCAGAGAGAAGGGGTTTGTAAGGAAGAACTGTTTGTGGCTTGGCTTCTTAGGTTACTGGTTTAAGTGGCAGTGATAACATTTGGAAGAGAGAGGGGAAGATGACATTAAGTGTGAGCATTTTGAAGAGTAAGGGACCATAAAGTAGATAATTAGCTGGACTGTACTGGAAGTCTCTTAGCTCTTGAGATGGTAGGACAGTGGCATCTATTCCATGGTGAGTTAGATATGAATCAACATATTTTATTGGAGAGGTCTGAACAGTAGCAGTGTTTTTGACAGACGCAGATGCAAACAAGGGGAGATCATAATGCTACAAAGTATGTTAACAGTATATCCTATGTCTACACAATAAACTAATCAAGTACCACAGCAAGGTCATTCAACCCACAATTACATTAACAAATACTAACACCAAGGTTCCACAATAGCAAAAAAGCTCATTTCAAATTCAAGGTAAAAATTCTGATTAATAAAGACATTCATAGGATCAGAGGAAGTTACTCGGCTAATGACCCTAGGGCCCTTACAAGCCTAGCCAAATGTTATCCTTATTTCCATGATCAGCACCTATCACCCTTGTCTAAGAGGGATATAGCTAGAACCCCTGGGGTGAAGTTATGGTTACCCATCCAGTCATCCAGATTGTGTTTGAAGAGGGCCAATGAGGTCCTCTGTTTGGCATGAAGCAGGAGTCTGTTCCAAAGGTGTGGTAATCTCTGGGAGATGAATCTGTCCCTCCAGCAGGTTCGATTAATGTCACATACCATGTTAAGGCCATTAGAGTGAATAACCTGTGTACCATTTGACTTACACATATGCAGCATTTCCAATAAAACAGGGTAAAAAATTGCCTTATACACAAGGCAGAGATCACCTCTGAATAGTTTATATGAAACAGAATAAAGTGACAGTGATTTCAGATGATCTCCATAGGACAAATGCTGAAGTCTTTTAATTTTCCTTGTGAGAAACCTTTGTGGTCTCCCCCATTGTTGCACATGTTTGGAAAGGTACATACCAAAAGGGGAATTGCACTCATTTATTGGCCTGATGAGTGAAGAGGGAGTTTATAACTTTTTTTTTCTGGAGGCAATGCCCTTACTTATGAGATGAGCAATATAGAATGCCATTCTTACCACTGTGGAGACAGGGTGATCAAAAGTAGGGTTGCTGTTAACCTATGTGCTCAGGTGTCTCACCAATGAGTCCGTACTTAGGGTGTTGTTATTGATGTGGTAGCTAGCAAGAACATCACTGTCACCGAAAGGGATGATAATACATTTTTTTGCATTGAGTTTAAGGCCATGACTTTGGCACCAGTCATTTGTTTGTGTAAGACCCTCTTGTAGGATGTTGACATCATTTGGAGATTCTATGACCGCTCCCAGTTTGCAGTCATCAGCAAACTTTGTCAGCCACAACCTTTAGTTTTATGTTGCACTTCTGAGAAATACATTCCAAACAGTAGAGGTCCCAGGAATTATCCCTGTAGAACACCATTGGTCACAGGTCTGCTGCTGGAAGTGGATGGTGTCAACACATAGCACTTTTTCCACACATTTTATAAAATGTATTTCAATGAAACACATTGAACTTGTTAAAATGCCACACTGACCAACGTCTGCTCATAATTTTCTCATCCAACTGTTAGTAATGACACCTGAGGTCACATTAGTGTAATAGAATGCTCATTTCTTTTTATTTTTTTATGTTTTTCTAGTACAGAAAATGCTGCTGAACATCTGAAGTAACCTAACAAATCTTATTATGTTATCCCACAGATGCCCAGGTTAACCACGGTTCAATCTATACCTATAGGTGGTCTGCTGTACCCCAGTGGATGGTTATCTTATCAATGATATTCTGTTCTTTATATGGTCATAAATTCTTTGGGTCTTCATGTGTTAAAGATTTCAGGAGATCCATAATACTTTAGTTCTTTATTGGTATCTGTGGTTGTAAACATCATGAAGAAAGTTACAAGACTACCTACAATAAAATCTTATATAGCTAACAGGCAAAAGTGCTCATACAAAGAAAATAATAATTAAAACCATTCAATAGTTTACATAATTCCTCAGCTACTTACTTCATAGGTTCATATTTTCATAGGTGTTTACTAGGCTAATGACCACAAGGGCCTTTTTAAGCCTAGCCATGCATCCCAAATCTCTGACAAGTTCTGATACCTTTGATAAATGTAAGCATGGGCCTGGGAGATGAACCATTTACAGGTTACCTGCATCCGTTAGAGACACAGGTGCAAACCAGGGATGAATTTCCAGTTTCTCATCCAATTGTCCTAGTTGAACTTGAATTGGATTATGGAGGAACTCTGGTTCATATGGATGGCAGCCTGTTCCATAGATGCGCTAGTCTCTGGGATACATACCTATCTCTCCAGCAGGTCCTATTTATATCACAGGCAAGGTTTAAATCTTTAGAATGGGTAATTCTGGTGGAGCTTTTGTGGATATGCAGGAGGTCCATCAGAGTGGGGTCTGACAATGTCCTGTATGCCAGGCATAGATTTCCCCTCAAAAGCTGTTGGAGACAGAATACAGGGATAGGGCCTTGATGCAGTCTGCATAGGACATTTTACTTATGCTCTGTATTCTTTTTGTGAGAAACCTCTGTGGATATTCCAATTGTTGGATGTGCCTGCTTAGGTACATACCAAAGGGGGCATTGTACTCAGTGATAGGTCTGATGAATGTCGGATACAGTGGAACAATGACTTCCTTGGACTTAGATTTCATACCTTTCTTTATAAGTTGCGCAACACAGAATGGTTTCCACACCACTGTAGACACATGACAAGAAAGAGCTCAATGGTGAAAGGCTAGATTACTATTTATGTGTGTCCCTAAGTCCCTGAGTACTGGGTCAACTCTAAAACTCTAACAGGTGTGTTGTCAATATGATAGTTACCAGGGATGGATGACTTCCCAATGGATACTATTATGTATTTCTTGGCATTTAGTTTTAGTCCATGGCTCTGACCCCAGTTGTTTGTCTGTGTCAGCCCATCCTGGAGAACATTTGTGCCAGTGTGAGATTCAATGACAGCTCCTAATTTGCAATCATCTGCAAATCGAATCAGCCAGAGACCACTGACATTAGCCTTGGCTTCTGAGAAGTAAATGCCAAAAAGGAGTGGTCCAAGAACTGATCCCTGTGGGACTCCACTTATGACTGGTCTCTTTGTAGAGGTGGACTCCCAAATTGTAACTTCCTTGGTCCTGTCTATGAGCCAGTTGGTTATCCACTGGGTGATATATGGGTTTGTACCTAACCTCTTTAGTTTGTCAACAATGCCTGAGTGAGGTATTGTGTGAAATGTCTTGGCCAGGTCAAGGTAGGCAGTGTGAATGAGTTTGTCCTTATCCATTGCTTTGGTGACCTTCTCAAAGAAGTCTACCAGGCTGAGTAGGCATGATCTGCCTTTGATGAAACTAAACTGGGTTGGGTCTAGTGTCTGAAGGTTTACCATATCTCTACTGATCGTCTCCATGACAATTCTTTCCATGGCTTTACATATAAGACGAGTGAGACTTATGGGTCTGTAGTTTCCAGGGTCTGTAGATGGCCCACTTTTGTGCAGAGGTTCACCATTGTAAAACAGGTCTGTCATATTCTTTGAGAAAAAATATACATTTTGCACTATAATTCTGAATTTCTGCTGCACTACAGGCATTCAGTAACTTATGATTTCAATATTTCTTTTAAAACTTTCTGAAAGGAGTATAGAGGATCATAACTGAGTCTCTGATCAAAACCAACTATATTGTTCTCAACACGGATGCCAAGAAATTCATCTTAAGGCAAAGTGCAATCAATAGATAATAATAATAATAATAATAATAATAATAATAATAATAATAATAATAATGATAATAATAATAATAATAGTAATAATAATAATAATAATAATACCCTTTTGTTAATCAGGTTGGTTCACTGGACACATGGCCCCTTTTCAGGGGTGACCCAGGAATGATGCCTGATAAGTGACTTGATCGAGGTCACACATTAGTCAAATGACAGCTGAGGAAATCTCAAATGCTGCAACACAGGAACTGCAGCTCATAACCATAACACTGTGAACCAACTGCCAAATAAAAACAAAAGCAAAGTGGAACAAGTGGAAGTGAATCTGAGATATAAAACCAACACCTAATCAATCAGCCCAGACTCTACATCTACAAGTTTTGCCATCCTTGTCAAGAATACATAAAAAATGGTTATGACTGATGAGACCCAAACATAATCCTTTATAGTGCATGAAACTTTATCTTTTTCATGTAATAGCAGTTATAGAAAAAAGTGTAGGCGTCATTGAAAACTGATAAAACACATGGACACCAGGGAGCAGGCAGAAACCAAGTGTCTCTCTCTGAAGAACAAATGGCTTAAAAAATATTAGACACTTCATTCTGTTGTATTTTTTTGTTTGTAGGTGTGGAAGACTGAGGTACCTACTTTGCAGCCTGAACTATCTGCTCTTAATTCCTAGAGAGCCAGAGAGAGAGAGACAGAGAGAGAGAGAGAGAGAGAGAGAGAGAGAGAAAGACCCAATTTTAATAACACTTAAGGGTACTTAACAAAAACTTGTTAAACACCTTCCTGACATCAGAAGGGTGATTAACAAGCTTGTCTTATTTAGGCTCATAGGTTCAAAGGTAAGTACTAGGCTAGTTGCCCTTGCAGGCCATTTTAAGCTTAGCCTATTTCACTTTTTGTGCTCAAAATTACCTATCCCATTTTGTTATAGATTGACCATATCCGTCACATACCTGGTAATTACCCCTGATGAGAATAAATGGGATCATATCATAGATAATTTGAGGGGATACATCCATGGGATAAAGCATTTAGGAGATGTATCTGTCCATTAGTGGTACAAGGGGTAGTCCTGGGGTAAATTTTCTGTTTCCCATCTCTAGATCTAAGTTGTGTTTGGATATGGATAGGGATGAACTTTGTTTTATGTGGATGGAGAGTCTGTTACAGAGCAGCTGTTTTCTCTGAGAGATATATATGCCCCTCCAAAGTATTCTGTTGATGTTGCAGAAAAGTTTTGATCCCTAGACCAAGTATTTCTAGTGCCATTTTACTTGCCGATGTGCAGTAGTAATGGGTCAGAGGATGCCTTGTATGCCAGACACAGGTCACCTTTTAGCAGTCTGTACAATGCTGAGTATAGTGAGAGGGCTTTAAGTCAATCCATGTAGGAGATATTGTTTAAGACTTGTTTGCTTTTAGCAAGGTATATGTGGGCTTTCCAGCTGTTGCATGTATCTGGACAGAGACTTGCCAAAGGGGGCATTATATTCAAATATTGGGATAATGAGGGCTGAGTAAAGGGGGACAATGACATCCTTAGATCTAGATACAATATCTTTGTTTATAAGCAATGCAATGTAGAAGGACTTTCTTGCAACAATAGACATATGTTGGTCAAGTTAGGTCACTTTCCATTTAAATTTTTGAAATCCTGAACAACTGGGTCACTTCTTAGGGATGTATTGTCAATGTGGTAGTTCTCTGGAATAGATAACTCCCAAATGATGCAATAATGCATCTTTTGAGCATTTAGCTTCAGTCCATGATTTTGGAATCATTTACTTATTTGGGACATATGTTTCTGAAGGATGGCTAAGTCATTTGGGTATTTAGTGATTGCTCCTAACTTAAAGTCAATATGCAAACTTAGATAGCCCTTTGGTATTGCCTTTTACTTCAGAAAAGTAGATGCCAAATAGGAGAGGTCCCAACACAGAATCCAAGGGGACTTCACTGGTGAGTGGTCTCTTTGTGGAGGTAACGTATTCTATTTTGAACTAGTTGTCAATGCAGCGGATGACACAGGGGTTTATTCCTAGTTTATTTAGGTTTTCTGCTATGCCTGAGTGGGGAACTGTGTCAAAAGCGTTGGCTAGTTAAGCTATGTGTTTTGTACCTTTTTTCCTTCATCCATTGCTTTAGCAACCTTTTAACCCCCCCCCCCCATGTTTTGGAGCATTCCAAGCACAACAGTGCATTGAATACCACTTCAATATGCTCATTTTCCAGTCCTGGACTTGCATTTTACAAACAGAAAACAAGCTAAATTCTCAATTTATTAAAACTGTAACTTTAGTAGATCAATGTTTCATTGAAACTATTATTTTAGTGTTTGCAACATTAGTCTGAAGGACATCTGAAATTCACTTGATCTTGTGCAACTGTCCTCACTCAGGCCTCTCCATGGACACAGTAGTTCTAACAACTAGGCTATCTGTTATGTCTCAGGTGATCTCAGCTGTATCAGTTAACCCATCTATGGAATTTCCATTTTTTTTCACAAAAGGAAAACAAATAGTAGTAGGGGTAGTAATAGCAGCATAGGTAGAAGAAGTGGTAGTGTGTGACAGAATACCAAACTAGTTAAAAGGTAATGTGTTAAAACAGTGCTTTGACCATTGCTTCTGTATGGCACAGAACCAGGGTAGTGCAGGCTGAGCAGCTGAGGACGCTTGAGATAATGGAGATGGAATGCCTAAGACTGACAGTAGGTGGCACAGTACAGGAGAGATGAAGAAATAAGGGCATCAGAACAGAAGCCAAAGTAGTCCCAATTACAAGTAAGGTAAAACAAAAACTTATTACAGTGGTTCAGTCACATGTGCACAAAAGCAAAAGATGATTTGACAAAGGAAATTTCTGAGAGACAGAAAGAAGGCAAGAAAAAATTACTTCCAGCCAAGAGATGGATGGAATGCGTAAAAAAACGACTGTTAAAGAAGGTGTGACACGATGAGCCCAAGTAAAATAGGGAAAGAGTGATGATAGTGATGAAGATGAAGGCAGAAGGCAAATGAAACAAAATACAACGTGACGTTGATGTACACAAAGCTGTGTGGTCAGAAAGACATCTGAGGATCTGATCAAGTTACTGTAATCCTATACTACACAATTAAAACCTTCCAGTTTCTAAGCAAGCATTATTTAATGGATAGCTCATTTAATTATATTTGTTACATGATGTAGCTAAAATGCTAGCTAACACAGTTAAACCACATTGGGCTGTCACTACAGCTACATATATCACATAAAATGTCAGCTCAAGACATGCGTGATGATGTGACCAAGACGAGAATCTACATATTCATAAAACATTGAACAATAGACAGACAATCTATGAGCAGAGCAGGCTTTGGCAGGGTTGTACTACAGGAGATCCTATCTCAGTGTCAAAAGATTTTAATACTCTTAACATATACTGGAAGAATCACACAGATAAAAATAAGCAAAAAGGTTTATTTTACATGCATGGAGACATGCTACAAAGTACATGGTATGTCAGCAGTCTAATTTCTGTACACTTCACATGGGTTTTTATACCCTTCTCAGCACGTACACAGTAACTGGTTACCAGACAAGGAATTTCAGTCAAGGCTATAAATTCACATACTGGAGCCTTAGATGGTCAGAGGTCAGTCACAAGATAAGCTTGTGCCTGGACCAAGGTAACATCTGTGCATTCCTCTTTGGTCAGCAAATTCTTTACAAGAAAAACAGCTTATTTTAACTTGCTTCTTTGCTTGCAATGCAATTTCACATTTTAACCCTTACTATACATGATACAAAGATGTTGAACACAAAGATTCTTACTACATTTCCCCCCTTACAACACTTTGTATCATAAGTAATACATTTTATTCATACAGTTTTTCGCATGACTCGTGTTCTGTATATTCAGAATAATAAGCTTTAGTTGCATTGGCAGACAATACACTTGATATTATCATTCGGATGCAAGGAATGCAACAACAACCCAACAGTAGGAATATGATGGCACCAACACATACAGCAATTAAGACATTCATAAGTACTGTTCCCCAATTTCCAAACCAATTTTGGAAAAAGTCAGTTAATGGATTCTGTCCTGGTTTTGTAAGTTCAGAAACTTGTTTTAGGATCTCCAGATGGCTGTTAATGTCATATTCGTTGTCTGTAATGAACGGACAACACTCACAAGTACCTCCTTTCACCGCTAGGGTGAAATCGAGCGCCATATGATTCTGCAATGCTACATTCCTCATTGCAGTTAACTCATCCATCACCAATTCTAGCGCAGAAAAAGTTGCATTGCTCAGAATTTCTAACAGTTTTGACAGTTTTCTGAGCTCCCAAATGGATTTTACTGTCCCATACGCTGGAAGAATACCAGCCCAGGAAATAACATCATCGCCCAAGTCCATGTGTGATAGCCCCTTGCTGCTACTATGGGCCAAATTGTGTTGATAGATCCAGGATGCATCAACGTTACCTACGGGATTAACAGGTTTATTAACAGCACGTACATTTCGTATTTTACCTTGGGGAAGAGAAAATGTATGTCTTATAGCTGGTGCTAAATAACCCAAAAAGCAACTGCCTGACCAATTCCTTGGTAACCATTTGTATGCTTTTCTACCACAGATAAAATAACAATTATTTACTTTAAGTGTAATATTGACTGGAACAGAGTGATTTCCTTTGTCTTGCAGCCCTTTAAACAAAAGATCATACACAGATAACATTTTTTCAAAGAAACTTGTGTCATTAACAAGCCCTGTACTATTAACAAGCACTCTTATAGGCTTGAAACTTGTTGTACAGTGCCCATCTATTGTACAGTTATGAATTATTGTTACATTACACTGACTCCATCCAACCTTACAGTTCCATTCTGGCGACCCATGAGGGGTAATGCTATTTTGTCCTTTAAGGCTACATTTGAAGTTTCAAATAGTAAATTAGTCCATGTATCATTTGCCCCCAAAGGGACTGTACCTAACATTAGACCACCATGTACAGTAGGGATAGCTGTGCATATCCAACAATTTGAAACATTAAAAGACAGGGCATATGCATCATCTCTCTTTACTTGGCTAGTCTTGTTTGAAAATAAAAACGGCCAAAACAGAAAAGTAACGATCACACTTATTAACAACAAAATTATTTTGGAATGCTTTTGTGGGAAGGGCTGCTCCCTTCTGGTATTTTTCTGCATTGCTACAATAGTCAGATACTCATACAAAACAAAACTACTACCAATCAGTGTTCCTCAGGGGAACTCAAGTTTTTGTCCAGTTCAAACTGTTTTACAGTTTACAGTGTGTCAGATGGATCCATGATGTTCATTCTTTGATTCGGATTGCTGTAGGTGTTGCGATCAAAACCTGGTATGGACCTTCCCACTTGGGGGAGACCCAGGTTTTCCTCTTGACAATTTTAATCCAAACCCAGTTCCCGGGTTTCACTTCCAGGATCCTGTTGTTCTTCTGATCTGAAAAGCAATCATTCGTTAAAGAGGTGTTAGTCCTGGTCAGCAATTTCCTCATGTAATCTGCTATCTCTTCACCCCCCCTCACGTTCCGCAGGCAAAAGATTTTGCCACTGCGGGACGTATCTGATCTCCCGTATAATAGTTCAAATGGTGTGACCCCTTTTGAGGTGGGAGTGGTACGCATGGACAGGAGTGCCAGAGGTAAGCAGTTTATCCAAGACCGATGTGTCTCGGCCATGAGTTTACGTAACTTGCCTTTGAGAATGCCATTATGGCGTTCAACCAACCCTGCTGACTGTGGGTGGTAGGCACAATGGTGTTTTAACTCGATCTGAAAAACGGCGGCCAGCTTTTGAATAACTTGGTTTACGAAATGTGTGCCATTATTTTACGTTGGGATGACTACTAGGACCCTTCGTGAGCGCATACGTGAACATGTTTATGCTATTGAGAAAGCCAACACTACTAACGCCTTGGCAAAACATGTCTTAGATAGCGATGCCTCACACTCTTTTAAATTTAAGGTCTTGGAACTGGTTCACAAAGGAGGCAGACTAGGTAACATTAGGAACAATACTGAAGAGAGAGAAGGGAAATGGATCTTGAAGTTACAAGCCCATAGGCTTGGACTCAATGATAGATTCACACTTTGACCATTCCTAGTCAATAGACCTTTGAAACACTGATTTTACATATATATGCATATATATATTTTGATTTTATCAGTATTAATAATGTTTGTTTTTAACTATATGTTGCCCTTTTAATGATACGTTACCTTAAATCAGGTCTAATTATTTTCAGTATCTGATTTGCTAATTGTTGATACCTGTTGTGTATTTAAATGATTTGCTTTATACTGCACTTGATGTCTGATGAACCGTTGGATACAACGTGAAAGCGCTTACCACTGCAGTTTCTTGTTTCGTTTTGTCATTAAACCTGGATTTTAATGAATTTTATGGACTGTGACTCGATCTACTTGTTCATTTGAACCTCTCAACTGGATTTATCCTTACAGCGCATGTTGCACACCTCTAAGATTGTTTTGTGTAAATTCTCAATTTATTAAAACTGTAACTTTAGTAGATCAATGTTTCATTGAAAGTATTATTTTAGTGTTTGCAACATTAGTCTGAAGGACATCTGAAATTCACTTGATCTTGTGCAACTGTCCTCACTCAGGCCTCTCCATGGACACAGTAGTTCTAACAACTAGGCTATCTGTTATGTCTCAGGTGATCTCAGCTGTATCAGTTAACCCATCTATGGAATTTCCATTTTTTTTCACAAAAGGAAAACAAATAGTAGTAGGGGTAGTAATAGCAGCATAGGTAGAAGAAGTGGTAGTGTGTGACAGAATACCAAACTAGTTAAAAGGTAATGTGTTAAAACAGTGCTTTGACCATTGCTTCTGTATGGCACAGAACCAGGGTAGTGCAGGCTGAGCAGCTGAGGACGCTTGAGATAATGGAGATGGAATGCCTAAGACTGACAGTAGGTGGCACAGTACAGGAGAGATGAAGAAATAAGGGCATCAGAACAGAAGCCAAAGTAGTCCCAATTACAAGTAAGGTAAAACAAAAAAACTTATTACAGTGGTTCAGTCACATGTGCACAAAAGCAAAAGATGATTTGACAAAGGAAATTTCTGAGAGACAGAAAGAAGGCAAGAAAAAATTACTTCCAGCCAAGAGATGGATGGAATGCGTAAAAAAAAAAAACGACTGTTAAAGAAGGTGTGACACGATGAGCCCAAGTAAAATAGGGAAAGAGTGATGATAGTGATGAAGATGAAGGCAGAAGGCAAATGAAACAAAATACAACGTGACGTTGATGTACACAAAGCTGTGTGGTCAGAAAGACATCTGAGGATCTGATCAAGTTACTGTAATCCTATACTACACAATTAAAACCTTCCAGTTTCTAAGCAAGCATTATTTAATGGATAGCTCATTTAATTATATTTGTTACATGATGTAGCTAAAATGCTAGCTAACACAGTTAAACCACATTGGGCTGTCACTACAGCTACATATATCACATAAAATGTCAGCTCAAGACATGCGTGATGATGTGACCAAGACGAGAATCTACATATTCATAAAACATTGAACAATAGACAGACAATCTATGAGCAGAGCAGGCTTTGGCAGGGTTGTACTACAGGAGATCCTATCTCAGTGTCAAAAGATTTTAATACTCTTAACATATACTGGAAGAATCACACAGATAAAAATAAGCAAAAAGGTTTATTTTACATGCATGGAGACATGCTACAAAGTACATGGTATGTCAGCAGTCTAATTTCTGTACACTTCACATGGGTTTTATACCCTTCTCAGCACGCACAGTAACTGGTTACCAGACAAGGAATTTCAGTCAAGGCTATAAATTCACATACTGGAGCTTTAGATGGTCAGAGGTCAGTCACAAGATAAGCTTGTGCCTGGACCAAGGTAACATCTGTGCATTCCTCTTTGGTCAGCAAATTCTTTACAAGAAAAACAGCTTATTTTAACTTGCTTCTTTGCTTGCAATGCAATTTCACATTTTAACCCTTACTATACATGATACAAAGATGTTGAACACAAAGATTCTTACTACATTTCCCCCCTTACAACACTTTGTATCATAAGTAATACATTTTATTCATACAGTTTTTCACATGACTCGTGTTCTGTATATTCAGAATAATAAGCTTTAGTTGCATTGGCAGACAATACACTTGATATTATCATTCGGATGCAAGGAATGCAACAACAACCCAACAGTAGGAATATGATGGCACCAACACATATAGCAATTAAGACATTCATAAGTACTGTTCCCCAATTTCCAAACCAATTTTGGAAAAAGTCAGTTAATGGATTCTGTCCTGGTTTTGTAAGTTCAGAAACTTGTTTTAGGATCTCCAGATGGCTGTTAATGTCATATTCGTTGTCTGTAATGAATGGACAACACTCACAAGTACCTCCTTTCACCGCTAGGGTGAAATCGAGCGCCATATGATTCTGCAATGCTACATTCCTCATTGCAGTTAACTCATCCATCACCAATTCTAGCGCAGAAAAAGTTGCATTGCTCAGAATTTCTAACAGTTTTGACAGTTTTCTGAGCTCCCAAATGGATTTTACTGTCCCATACGCTGGAAGAATACCAGCCCAGGAAATAACATCATCGCCCAAGTCCATGTGTGATAGCCCCTTGCTGCTACTATGGGCCAAATTGTGTTGATAGATCCAGGATGCATCAACATTACCTACGGGATTAACAGGTTTATTAACAGCACGTACATTTCGTATTTTACCTTGGGGAAGAGAAAATGTATGTCTTATAGCTGGTGCTAAATAACCCAAAAAGCAACTGCCTGACCAATTCCTTGGTAACCATTTGTATGCTTTTCTACCACAGATAAAATAACAATTATTTACTTTAAGTGTAATATTGACTGGAACAGAGTGATTTCCTTTGTCTTGCAGCCCTTTAAACAAAAGATCATACACAGATAACATTTTTTCAAAGAAACTTGTGTCATTAACAAGCCCTGTACTATTAACAAGCACTCTTATAGGCTTGAAACTTGTTGTACAGTGCCCATCTATTGTACAGTTATGAATTATTGTTACATTACACTGACTCCATCCAACCTTACAGTTCCATTCTGGCGACCCATGAGGGGTAATGCTATTTTGTCCTTTAAGGCTACATTTGAAGTTTCAAATAGTAAATTAGTCCATGTATCATTTGCCCCCAAAGGGACTGTACCTAACATTAGACCACCATGTACAGTAGGGATAGCTGTGCATATCCAACAATTTGAAACATTAAAAGACAGGGCATATGCATCATCTCTCTTTACTTGGCTAGTCTTGTTTGAAAATAAAACGGCCAAAACAGAAAAGTAACGATCACACTTATTAACAACAAAATTATTTTGGAATGCTTTTGTGGGAAGGGCTGCTCCCTTCTGGTATTTTTCTGCATTGCTACAATAGTCAGATACTCATACAAAACAAAACTACTACCAATCAGTGTTCCTCAGGGGAACTCAAGTTTTTGTCCAGTTCAAACTGTTTTACAGTTTACAGTGTGTCAGATGGATCCATGATGTTCATTCTTTGATTCGGATTGCTGTAGGTGTTGCGATCAAAACCTGGTATGGACCTTCCCACTTGGGGGAGACCCAGGTTTTCCTCTTGACAATTTTAATCCAAACCCAGTTCCCGGGTTTCACTTCCAGGATCCTGTTGTTCTTCTGATCTGAAAAGCAATCATTCGTTAAAGAGGTGTTAGTCCTGGTCAGCAATTTCCTCATGTAATCTGCTATCTCTTCACCCCCCCTCACGTTCCGCAGGCAAAAGATTTTGCCACTGCGGGACGTAATACGGTCTCCCGTATAATAGTTCAAATGGTGTGACCCCTTTTGAGGTGGGAGTGGTACGCATGGACAGGAGTGCCAGAGGTAAGCAGTTTATCCAAGACCGATGTGTCTCGGCCATGAGTTTACGTAACTTGCCTTTGAGAATGCCATTATGGCGTTCAACCAACCCTGCTGACTGTGGGTGGTAGGCACAATGGTGTTTTAACTCGATCTGAAAAACGGCGGCCAGCTTTTGAATAACTTGGTTTACGAAATGTGTGCCATTATCAGAATAGATGCGTGTAGGTAGCCCAAAATGAGGGATAATGTTATTTGTAAGGGCCTTGGCTACCGACAGCGCATCTGGGTGTGCTACCGGAAAAGCTTCAACCCATTTTGTAAAAGCGTCAACAATGACTAACACAAATTGCTTCTGTTGAACAGGAGTTAGTTCAATAAAATCCATGCAGATTGTGTGAAATGGATACGGAGGCAGCGGAAAAGCTGCTGGGGTGATCCACACCCCACCACCATGGTATCGTGCACAAAGCAGGCACGATAAACAAAATTGTTTAGCGTATGCTATAAAGCCCTTGGTCCAGAAAATTTGCTGGATCATTTGGACCATAGCAGCAGGGCCCAGATGAGATGGGCCATGCGTCACTAATGAGGCATACCTAAAAAGGTTTGTTGGTAAGACATACTTATCATTTGGGCCTACAAAAACTCCCTGCTTTTGAATAGCCCCATATTTAACCCATCGCTGTTTTTCCTGAACTGTACTAAGTTCCTGCATTACCTGTAAAGTTTGTAGATCAAATTTATCTGTAGGGTGAAGTTCCTTCTGTGTGGTCTCGAGTGCAAAGGGTGCATTTTTTGTCCATAAAGAAGATGACGAGACATCTGTTGTCTGTCGTAAACCGACAGCCCCATGTTGGGCGCCAGAAATGTCAAAAGATTTTAATACTCTTAAAATATACTGGAAGAATCACGCAGATAAAAATAAGCAAAAAGGTTTATTTTACATGCATGGAGACATGCTACAAAGTACATGGTATGTCAGCAGTCTAATTTCTGTACACTTCACATGGGTTTTTATACCCTTCTCAGCACGTACACAGTAACTGGTTACCAGACAAGGAATTTCAGTCAAGGCTATAAATTCACATACTGGAGCCTTACATGGTCAGAGGTTAGTCACAAGATAAGCTTGTGCCTGGACCAAGGTAACATCTGTGCATTCCTCTTTGGTCAGCAAATTCTTTACAAGAAAAACAGCTTATTTTAACTTGCTTCTTTGCTTGCAATGCAATTTCACATTTTAACCCTTACTATACATGATACAAAGATGTTGAACACAAAGATTCTTACTACACTCAGGCAGTCCACTACTCAAGGAAAAGGGAATTGCATTGCTGAGGATTTGGCAGTTGTATTATTACTTCTTCTCCCAAGAATGATGGTTCAGTTTTGTGAGGTACTCATCATGCCAGTAGATCAGTGGTTGGGAATAGTCTTGAAGTAATATAAATGGCAACTATCTGAAATGTTGGGACCCACTTGAATGAGTCACAAAATATGGAGACTGAATGATAGAAATAACAGAGTTACATATACTAAATCCAAAATGCATTTCTCAGAATATTCCTTTTTCTCTGAGGTATGGTGATCTCAGGTTAGTATACATAAGTTCAGGTGATGTGGGGGTGGGGGTTCCCCCAAATTGGGGGTGCAGAGGGGCTTGCCTCCCTTTCATAAAGAAGTTTTAAGGAGAAGAGCAGCTTTTTGAGATTCATCCTTCTCCGAGTTTTTGGTCTTTTTTTTTTTTTTGGCTTCTCAGCATTTAGCTTTTCAAATGCCAATATTTCAATAGAAAACCAGCATAAATCACCAACAAGCATTCTCTTTGTACCAGGGGTTTCTTTTTAAACAATTCACATCTTGTAAATAGTCACCAATGAGGTCTACTACAAGTGTTAACATGCTAATAG
Source organism: Protopterus annectens (assembly GCF_019279795.1). Classification (NCBI taxonomy): domain Eukaryota; kingdom Metazoa; phylum Chordata; order Ceratodontiformes; family Protopteridae; genus Protopterus; species Protopterus annectens. The sequence goes on from NC_056744.1 coordinate 246,909,576, forward strand.
GTGGTAACACACCTGCTCGCTGCGCTGCCACTTGCCTGATAAAGCAAGTGTAAAAACTCCCACTAGCCTGATTTTCCATTTCTATGTAGCTCTCCCTCCCATCAGCTGATCATATAAAACTAAATATTTCTACCAGAACTTAAATTCTAACTCTAACCCAAAATTACTACCCAGTTCTCAACTTGAATCCATATTCCCTTACCCTAAATCATCACATCTTTCCCGAATGCTAAAGTTCCCAATCACTCTAAACTTAAAACTCCATTCACCCCCCACAAACCTAAATTCTACAGTCACTTCTTAACCCAAAAACTTCTCTCCTGATCCCAAAACCTAAATCTCCCTTTTCGTGCCATAAACCTAAAACTCCATTTCTGCTCCCTAAGATTAAAACTCTCATCCTGCACCCTAACCCTAAAATCCACCTCCTAGTCCCTCCCCACAGCTGCTTGCCCAAATTCATATTCAAGTTTGAGCATGAACAGAAGACACTTGAGCCCCTGGCTTTGAGACAATGGTTTTTGAATGCTTTTGACTCGAGCACCTGTAGTGTTCCCTCACAAATATGCCTACAGTATTTTGATTATGAGTATACTAAATTAAGTTTTTATTATATATAACTTTCTTGCTTGAAGAGTTAACAATAGCATGTTATAGTATCAGTTTGTATATACTCCAGGCAATGCAGTGATGAGGAAGAGAGAGCAGATGTTACCTTGTACTAGTGGCAAGCCTGACAACTAGAAAGGTCAAACCTGACAACTAGAAAGGTCAAGCCTGACAATGACAGAGATTAGTAAATAGAAGCTCTTAGGTTTTGGTGCCATAAGAGCGCCTTCTTTCCTAATCTACTGCTACACTAAGTACTTTAGGTAAATTAATTTTCCATTTATGAATAATTTTACATCTATTGTGTTGCAGAGTACATACAATATGGCTAGTTAGAATGACAATGCTGAAAGTAATTTGTAACATTTATATCCTACAGCTGGCCAGAGTATGAAATTTGTGGAACAATTTCATATCACTCTGAAGGGGAACATAATAAAATGCATGTAAAGATTTAGCTGCATGCACTTTCATTTGTCTCACATCTATTGAATTTTATAATCACTAAACCAAAGATGTTCATCATCAAAACTTAAATTTCTGTTATAGAATAATTGCACCGTTATTTCATTTTTATGTAAATACTTAAAAATAATATTTGTCAAGCCCAGTGTTTTCTCACTGCTGGATGCTCACAATGAAGGAAGTCTAGAGAACAGTGGTTCATGTGTTTAAGCTTTTCCTGGCAGACTTGGGAAGACAACATCTGTGTGGTGGAAAATGTCCAAAACATACACTATTGAAATGGATAATTACGTAATTATGGTCAAAGTATTTTCTCACAATTTCATATTTAAGCTAGTCTGTATCTAAACTGTCAACACCAATCGATGCTAGATGTTTAGGTTTATATGTGTGTGTGTGTGTGTGGGGTGGGGGGCACAGCCTGCCTTATTTCTCCTTACAAGCATGTTTTTTTTTACTTTAGTTTAACTGTTCAACCATTAATCAGTAATGTTGTGATAACTACACATGCTTTGCATTGTACTTCAGTATGCCCAGTTGTCATGTTTGGCTTCCTCTTAAATATGCTCAGCTTCCTTAAAACACATTTGTGATTTAAAGTCTGATGAATAAAATAGTTCCAGGTGCTGGTCTTCACAAATCCCAGTGCCTTACTGTTAATGTTACCTATGACATGCTTTATTACTATTGTTTTTTTTTTCAAATATTGCAAAGTCTTCTGCATAGCTTGTATGCTTATTTGAAATACAAAAGCAGATTTTACAAACTAGTGAAATAAATGTCAACACTGACTTTAAATGTTTGTTTCCATCATTTGCAGTAAAAAAAATAGCATCCTGTCTTTCTCGGAGACTTAATAGTAGTCAGTTAGCAGTGCAGCCCAAAGGTTAATGCAGTGTTTTACTAGCAATCTATTCGGGTATATATATCTTCAACAGCATGCTTTGCAGGACTATTGGCCTGATCAATGTTTCCAGAACACCAAATAATAGTCAGGCAGTTTAATGCAAAGAAACAAGGCTATGAGCAGTTAATTAACTTCAACCTATAATCCTAGATTTAATTATATCAGTTTCTGTTTACCTGTTGTGTGACTATGAGCAAATCCCTTATTTTACGAGAAACTTGTGGCCTAATCTGTTTGCCAGATAAATAAATAAAACAAAATGAATATAGTAATTCTAGGTCAGTAACCTTTGATTACTTAAAGGAACATGCACATGATGAAATAAAAATTAAGAACATAAGCAGCAGAGAGCAGTAAAACAGGCATTTTGAAATCAAATTTCAAATGCATCTTCATCACTTGCTTTTTCTGCTGTCAAGCAGGAGGATAGGAAGAACAATGCCACACTTTTCATTAACAGCAGGACATGCTACATTAAATGAATAAAAAAACTGTGAATGTGTGTGTGAATGTATATATATATATATATATATATATATATATATATATATATATATATATATATGTGTGTGTATGTGTGTGTGTGTGTGTGTGTATGTGTGTGTGTGTGGCACTGTGTGTGTGTGTGTGTGTGTGTGTGTGTGTGTGTGTGTGTGTGTGTGTGTGTGTGTGTATATATGCATGCATACATATACGTATATATATATATATATATATATATATATATATATATATATATATGGGAAACAGCAAATAGTCAAACGTTTATAATATCAAATGTCTATAATGCCAGCAGAAAATAATATGGGGCAAAGTCCACCACATGAGGTGTGCAGTAGGGCTTGCCCCTCATGCAAAAAGAATCAGATTATTTTCAGCATTTAGAGTTTTTATCCTTTGGGACTGACATTTTGGTGTCTGACTTTGTGTTACTTTGATACTTTGAAGCCTGCCCACACAAATACTCAAACACTCACACATATATAGTTATAGATATAGATATAGATACAGATATAGCTATAGATACAGTTACATATACAGGTGTAGATATAGATATATATCTGTCATATATATATAACGCAGTAGAATGAACAGAACAAAAACAAAATGGTGAAACAGATAATGATCCTAGGCAGTGCATGATCTCAATAAATCAAAAATAAAAATTGCATGCAAATAAAAATATAAAGAAGCTTAAAAGTTAATAATGCTAGAAAATGAAGTAAACTATATGATATAGCTAAAAACTGTACTATAATACTCTTGAACTTGTTTTTACCAATGTAGCCCATTCATACATTAACAATAAACATTCTGCCAAACGTACTATGTGACTACTGTCCAGTGCTGTCCTATTGATCCCTCAGAGCTACAAAATCTATGCCCAAGCAGTTACTGCTTGACCTTTTCCTTGACATAAACTAGCTGTGCTTGAATCTCATCTGAATTCTGTCAATTGTTCTTCCCTTTACCAAACTGATGATCCTGAGAGCACCTTTTTATACTTTAATGAGAACAGTTCATTGAGAACTCTGTCTTTCTCTTTGTATGTAGAAGGCTTGTGGAAGGCTTGAGAAATTCTCTGAGCTTACCATTGAAATCAAAACCCTCATGAGACAAAGTAGTAAAGCTTTGTCTACCTTGACAGAAAATCCATCTAGTATCCTCCTACATGAAAAGTACATATCCTTAAGAAAACAAACAAGAATAGCTACAAACTCAAACAAAGCCTTTTGTCTTAGAAAAAAAAAGTGAATGTCTGTTATCAATAATCAAAAAAAAAATTGAAAGAAATAAAATATATAACAAGACAATATTCCATCTCCACCCCTCTCATCAGTAATGTACATCAGGTGATTATATAAACGTCACCTCTTCTATTGAAGCCATCAGTAACACATTTCATAACCCTGGCGCTAACCAACAAACTACTCAAAGCAACCATCCAGCTTAAATGTAGATTCTTGTTGAGTAGGCAGCCACCCTCCACTTCTGAGCTGTGTCTGAGAAGGAAACTAAAAGGTTATTTAAGGACTAGACACCCAACACCTCTGCTTTCAATGCTCTCCACCTTGACTTCCTTAGAAAGGCAGCAGATAAAATAGCCAAACCAGTAACCATTATTACACTTCTTCCTAAGGTATCCCAAACCAAAACCCAAAAGACTACTGACCTATCACCACTCTTTCAAAAATTCTTGAAAAAGTTAATTATAAACAAATGCATACAATTTTAATGACTATGAGTTTCTATCTGATAGGCAGCATAGCTTCAGAAAGGATTTTAGCAGAATCACTGCTATATTCACAGCATCTGACACTATCTTCAGTAACCTAAAAGTCAGTCTCCTTACAAACATTATTTTTGTGTACATGACCCATACCTTTGAAATTACTGACCATAGAATTCTGCTTGCTAAGCTACAAAAATTCACTTTGTGAGAAAATGTTATTGTATGGTCACATAGCTACCTTGTCAGCAGGACCTTTCAATTTACTTTAACAACCAGCTGCTCACTAATGGGAAACTAAAAACAGCTGCCCCCATGGCTCTGTTTAGGTCCATTAATCATTAGCAGACCAGAGTTCCGCTGTGGCGACTCCTAACCAGAAAAAGCCAAAAGAAGACTGTTTTCTTTACTCGTTAATGAAAATACTGATGAATTACTGAACTTAACCTGACCCTCAGTGCAGATGATTACTTAGTCCAGGAAAACGGATATCCCACAGCACTGCAATCACATCTCCAGCAATCCTTCTCTGAACTTTGTCACCAGTATAAACAAAATAATCTCCAAAGTAACCACAAAAAAGTTATATTTTTTTCCCCTTCAAATTCCTCTGTTTACTATCTCAAACAATACACTTATATTATTCCTTTTGTAACCAAGTTCATATACTTGACTCAGCATTCAGCTCTAACAACCCACAATGTTATATCCTTAATAAAGTCATCTCACAACTAACACTCTGCTATACGATATCACATCTATTATCTCTGCTATACGATATCACATCTATTATCTCTGCTATAAGATATCACATCTGTTATCTCCTACTGCCTGCAAAGCATTGATCAAGAATACCCCTCTTCGTAATATTCTGTTTAAACTCTGCTTATAACAATCAAAGACTTCAAGTCCCTGATAATAAAATTGCCTGATTTATCTTACTTGCTTCCACCTGAGTACACTGATGCAGCCTTCAAAATGTGTTTATTTATTTATTTATTATTTTACATTTGGTAATTGGTAAAGTCCGACTGGACACAGGTCCTTTTTCAGTGGCAGCTCAGAGAGAAAAGCTTCATATACAAGATACAAATACCAGATGCACATACAATTCAAATTACAGTTAGAAAAATAGATTGACAATAACAACATACAATGTACAGTACAGTGTTAGCAAATACCAGATACAAATATGACTCAAATTACAGCTAGAAAAAATAGAATGAAAAAAACAACATACAACATACAGTAAGTGATATAGAAAGTGTGACAGTAAATCCAGTTGATGGAAGGTACAGGTTACAGTATATACAGAAAAATGCAATTTAAGAGATATATAATTTGTGGTCAGAGATGACTCCACACTGCAGATTTTAGGTATCAACAGAATGCATAGACTTATCTGTAAGGGATATGACAAAAGTCCTGTTGTAGTTATACATACTGCACTACGTTTAGGTTTGAAAAACATTGTACACAGGAAATTCTTAGTCTTGTTGATATATAGTATAGCAGAATGAACAGGAGTTGAGAAATCAGTAATTGACCTTAAATGACTACCCATTACTGAAAGATCCACTTACCTTCTATGCACATTACTATATAACATTCCAGATGACAGCTTCAGCTCTCCTCTAAAATGAAAACTTCTAATCAGGGAACAGTTGGAATCATTAAGCACTTCTCAAGAAAACTTAATATCACTCAACTGTCACACATTTAAAATAGTCACTGGTGAATCAGCCTTCAAACAAACAGGCTCATATCTCTGGGACAAACTAACAGCTGAAATAAGGCATCAGGATACTCTTCCCAAGCATAAGTAGTCCTTTTTTTAAGAATTGCTTCAAGAAAGGTACTTCTAAATGCTTTAGTGACAATGGATAAACTCTTCACCAGTGGGAGTGATGCCAAGCAGTATCATTGGTGTGCCAGGTAGCACACTTGCTTACCTTTGGAACAGAAGGCTGTGAGTTCTATTCCCACACCAGGTAGACAGATTCTTGACATTGCAGTGCAGCATAAGGGTGTTACTGCATTCCTAAGAGTGTTCTTCTTCAGATAACACATTAAACCGAGGCCCAATCTGTCTGAGTTGATGGTAGCTCAGGTGGATATAAAACATCCCATGACACCTATTGAAAAGAGTAAAGGTGCTTTAATGTACATATATTTTCACAATGTACATCATGCATGCTTATCAAAATATAGAAATTCAACAGTTATATATAGTATAGAGATAACAAATAAAATTATACTTATCAATAGTAAAAGGAAGAGAGAAGAAAAGTCAAGTAACAATTGCCCACTCCTTCTGCCACAACCATTCCTTCATCTTCCCCATTATCAAAGAGCAATCCCACAATTTTTTGTATAATAATTTTTCACAGAGCGTTAACCACAATATCCAAGCTGTACTAGTTATTATTTTATCATATACATCCATCATATGAGAGCTTACAGTGTTCTAAAAAGCATACATTTTATGATGAATCATAACAGAAAATATTCCAACAAGCCTATAAATCACACAAAACTCGAATCCAGGAAATCTGAACCCTCAGATAGTACAAAAAAGCATGTTACAAAGATTCTTCATAGGAACAAATATTACAAAGCTGATCATCCTTAATCTTATGTTTTATCAAGCCTTTAACAGGTAGTCTACCAAACATTAACCTCCACAAAAATCTTGTAATTCGTACTTACTAGAAAAACGTTATTTATCAGATACTGGTGCTAACAAAGAAGGTGATAAGTCACTCCAAGTTCTCATACAATAGCATTGATCTATTACAAATGTATACCACAACCTCCTATTTTGTATAAATTGACTTATGGATAACTTTCATAAAATATAGTCCTGCACATATTCATTAACAAAGTAATGAGAAACAGGTTTCTGCTTTCTTCTAACCTTATGATTCAAGAGTTCTTTAAATTTATACCATAAAACTTGTAATAAATCTATGTTTCTGTTCTTGATTTTTCAAAAAAAAAAAAAAAAAATCCAATGTAAATGCAGAGATGGCAAAACACTACCAGGTTATACAAACCTAGTCTGCCTTTCTTTGGCACAGAATAGGACCTCCCTTTTAATAGGGTTATGTCTTCTACAACATATAAAAGAAAAACCAACAACCCCAGTAGTATTTTTCTCAGTCTTTAGGAAGAAGATAAACAAATTATATGTCACCTAGCTTAGCCTTAATAACAGAGTTCAAGATATACCCCAGGAATTAAAAAAAATTAATTGTAGGCTTGTACAAAGCCTACACAGAGTTTACATGTATGTGCGGTGGTGTGCACTAAGCAGCAGCTCACTTTGCATATTCATGCAACTTACCATGCTTAAGGGAGGTTTCATGGCCAACAGCAGCATTGCTGGCCAGGAAACTATGTAACCACACAGGAAACTATGTAACCACACATTGATAACATTCCTGTTTAAATCTGAGCACTGACAGTCTACGGTTTTGCACAGAATGCCACAATGATCAGCAGGGTTTCACAGATAGCTCTCAATCTCTTAGTGCAAGACTTCTAGACAAAGGCCAACATAATGGAGGGACAATGACACCAGAAATAGGGACATATTTACCATATTATCCGTATAGAAATGTACTAGAATAACCAGGGATTTGTGTTAAGATACATGTTCTGAAGGATTTAAAGTATGAAACTCAAATGTATGTAATATTGAGTCACATCAGTCCTGATATTGTCCCAGTGATATGGCAGAAAGACACAAATTTGATTAGGAACAAATCTGGAGATTCTGTGAAAAATCTGGATGGTTGAGAGGTATGAATGTTAAGTATATACTCCCAACACATTACAGGACAGTGTATCGACTGTGCAGGGTATTGTGATATCCCATTCCTGCATTCTGTACTGAAGCTGTGTAAATGATCTGTAACAGCACATGGGCTGCCATGTAAAATAAACACTCAGGGGAAGTACGTCTATTGAATATGAACACACAGATGAATTGTAGGAATGAACACAGGGAAAGAGGACAGGTGAAAGAACCTAATGTACAGCAGATGAGTGCATGTCAATGGAAGATGGTTGTAGCAGCAACACCAATGACATAGCTATATAGTACAGTAGGAAATGGACAGTGAAAATGTATTTTGTGTAACTGTCACATCAGGTGACATAACAATGGGGAGGATGTCTGTGTGAGATAAGCATTCTTACACGAATAATGCAAAGGACATCATTCAGGGAAATGACATACAATTTGGGTAGGGTGCATATTGCAAAGGTGTGCAAACTGATTTGCCTGAATATGAGTGTAATCTCAGGAGAGGTCTCCAGCAAGTGGGACACAGATAAAGGCTCATGGACAACATTAAAAGAACCAGCCACAATCACGGACAGTATCAGAATAATACCACCAGTAATCCCATGCCCCTAAAATAACATATATGATTAGGAGTGATCACAGATGATTCTGCACAAACACACTTGTACAACTATTATGATGCAGCCACACTCTGCGAGGATAATCATGCACACAGTCCTGACACTGCAACATCTGCTGGAGGTGTTAGGAGGGGTACTGCTATAGCTGTATGCATCATTATGAGCAATATACAGGCTAGCACAATCCACACTGCCTCGGATGTTATCCATGCCATTAATGTTGTCAAACACCTATGTATGTACTGTGTGCATCACCAGAACAGGAAGCACACATGCGTCTGGAGTAACAACTTAATGGGGGTTCCGCGCCATCAGACAGTCATGTTTATGACACAAAAAGAATACCTAAGTAAGGTGAATATGATGTGTAACAGCTCACTGTTACAAAGATCCTTGTGGTATTCCACTGGTAAGTTGTCTTGTGGTGGAGGTATAGTTCCCAACTTTGATAGTGTGTATTCTATCGGTGAGCCAGTTGGATATCCATCTAGTAATTTATGGGTAAACTCCAAGATGGGAGATTTTCTCTTATGATACCTGAATGGGGGATAGTGTCACAGGCTTTGGATAACTCATCATAGGTGGTATGTATTGTTATCCCTCATCCAGGTCTTTGGGGTCAGTATCACAGAAGTCCACTATGTTTAATAAGCAAGATCTACCTTTGACAAAATCAAAATGGGTTAGATCAAGTGTGTTAAAGGCCACCTTTGTCTCTGTATGTAAGGTCCGTGCTGATTCCTTCCCTGGCCTTGCAGATAAGGCTTTTTAGGCATATGGGTCAATAGTTCTACTTCTTCATGTTACCAGATTGATGTGCATTGAATATCACACACATTTGATACTAATTTCTGTAGTGTAGTTCGAAAGACATGCATAAAGACAAACAACAATAGAGTGACCAGATGGCTTAATGGTTAAGGTCTTTGCCTCCCATGCACAAGGTTTGATCCTGACCTCTAACCAATGCCTATTTGGAGTTTGCATGTTCTTCCTGTGTCTCCATAGGGTTTCTCCCATGTCTGAAAAAAAAAAAAAAAAAACATGCTGCATGTTTCCATCTCAAACTCACCAATGAATGGAGCTGTTGGCAGCAGCACAGACTCTACATGGTCAAGATAGGAGAACATGGATCACAGACTGTGTACCATGGCAGGGTTAGCCACTCGATGGTGTAAAATATGGCTCTAGGTGATTCTGTCATGATGACTAATGCCACCAAAAAATGGGCATGGGTAGGTACCAGTGATAAGTGGGTTGAGGACCCAGCCTACTCTGACCCACACCAGGGACCCTTGCTAATGGTGGGAGGGGTATATGTGCCCCTATTGGCCACTGTGTTCCCACCATAAAGCCTAGCAGCCCTGAGTCAATATGCTACTGGCTGGCTGGTGTCTAGTTGCCCAGCCTGGGTTACCTGGGATAGGTCTGTTGAGTGAAAGCTGGACATAAAACCAGCCTGGTGGCTGGAGTGCTGTGCATCTTTTTTTTCCTCCTATCATGGCCGGCCTTAGGCATAGGCGAACTAGGCAACCGCCTAGGGCGCCATACATTCTAGTCTCATAAAGGGCGCAAATTGACTGACTTAACTTAGTTTCTTTTACTACTTCTTCACTTTTCAATTTCACCGCCCACGCCCATATTGTAGCACTTCCATAGTCCAAAGCACGATTCCACAGCAAATAGCATGGCCCCCTACTGTGTTCTTCCATCCTCCCCGCCACATCTATGTGATGAGTGACAGTCTCAGTGGCTACTCTTGTGATGCTTTCAAACCACTGACGCTACTGCTCCAGAGGTGGGCGCATCTATTGGCTTTCACTACTTCCTGAAACAATCTCTGGATGGACGTGCTTGAATCATCATCGGCCTGGTTCTCCTCACCATGCGGGCTACACAAACAGCGATTTTGGGGGGTATGTTTTGTGCCTGCCTGCTTCATTGCTTTTGATTGCCTTAAGGTAAGTTGGATGGCTTGGATCATATTATATATTTGCTCAGGCAGGCAGCACGCTTATGTTAGTGTCTGGGAAATCTTTGTAAGAGATAATTAATTAACCAGAAAAAGAGAAAATAACGTTTCATGCTCCCAGGGTACATTAACATGCGCTCGCACATAAAAGCAGTAATTCAGTGTTTCGCATACAGGGCCAAGTGGAAATATCTTCTTAATACGATTCTTTGCATGCAGTGATGTTGGTGTCGGTTTGTAGCCAAGGTATTTTACTTGTTTTCTTTTCAGTGATGTTGGCATCAGTTTGTAGCCTAGGTATTATAGTTATTTTATTTTCCGTGATGCTAGTGTTTACCATTGCAAGTACTGAACATGCTGCAGGTACGCCCCCAAATAAGTTTAAGATTTTAGATTTTTAGTGATTCCTTAAAGGATAGACTAATGGCTTTGTGCAATGTATTTAGTCAATAGAAAACCCAGGAATCAAAACAGACTAACTGGAAAACCAGATCTAATGGAACCAGTCACAAGAAAAATGTCTCCTCCAAATTAGGTTTATTTAGCGCTTTTGTCAGTATATAACAAATTACATTCTATGTTTTGGAGACACTTTTTTCTGATTGGTTCCATTGGATCTGGTTTTCCAGATAGTTTATTTAGTTACTGTTGTTTATCATGATTAAAATATACAAAAGCAAGACATTATATTGCTATTGGACGGGATAATGCCAGTCACTGAGCCATACATTTGAAAAAATAATGCTAGTGTTGTTTTCAGCCACTGGTTCTGTGTGTGCATGTACACAGAAATGATGACAGTCTTTTGTAAAGCTAGATGTAGCCTCCAGAGTAGGTGGTGCCAATTTTATGATCCTCATCTGAAATGAAATGGTGGTATTAAAACTGTCACAATATGTGGGTGTTCATGAAACAAGAAAGCTGAGATTTGGGGATTTGAGGGGTGTGGGGCTGAAAGTGTACTCTACATGAATAAGGAAAGATGTGAACGTGAACCTAACAGCCTGCAACTGCATGCATGCAGTTCAATTTTTTTTTTTTTTCAAAATGCTGCTGTACTGCGTCCATGAGGTGTTGAAGAGAACATGTGCGGGCAGTTTGTAAATGCTGTTATTTTTATTAGTTCTTTTGTTACCTGGCAAGACTCTCAAGGTAATCTATAGTGCGGATGTTTCTCAACAGCTGTCCCTCATGAATCTTGCCAGGTAAAGAGCTAATAAAAATAAAGGTTCAGGTACCAGGTTTCTGCAGTTGTTTTTGTTTTAAATGCTGTGTTAGGGTCGGGAAAATCTCCTTTTTACCGAAAGATAAAGTTACGCTAGCCAGAAAATAAAGTAGCATGCTGCAAGCATGCATTTGAGTTTTAATTTGTTCAGAATGCTGTTGTGCACAGAATCAGATGAGCTACCACGAAAGAGAACATCTGCAGGCAGTCGGTAATTGCTTTTATTTTTATTAGTTGTTTTGTTACCTGGCAAGGCTCACAAGGTAATCTATAGTGTGGATGCTTCTCAACTGTACCGCGTGAATCTTGCTAGGTAACAAAAGAACTAATAAAACTAAAGGTTCAGGTACCAACTTTCTCCAGATGTTTTAAATGTTATGTTAGGGTCGGGAAAATCTCCTTTTTGCTAAAAGATAATTAAGCTGCATGCATACACTTGAGTTTCAGTCTGTTCAAAATGCTGTTGTGTGCCACTGAGATATCACTCAAAGAATGCAGTCAGTCAGTATTGTCAAAGTTGAGTTTCTTAACTCTCCCTGAACTGCATTTTGAATTCAAACTTGTTCTTCTAGTACCATAGAGTTACAGTGCAGTTTTTTTATTTTTATGGTTTGAGTCTGTTTTCTCACACTGCACCGTTTTTGTTTTTTGTTGAGTTGCCAACACTCAGAAATTTTTAACAAGCTGTTGAGATTCTGCTCTGCTTCGAGACTGATGTTTTTGATGTAGACTTACTGTACACGTGCTATATTTACTATGTGTGATATTTGTATACCACAGTGCCTAGCTATTTAGTTGTCATTTTCCTTTTGAAATTTTCTAGGGAAGTTAATCAGTGCAGTTACCTGAAAAGGTATTTGGTAGTGGTGGTAAGTTTCATAGATCACATGCTGCTGAAGTTAAAAATACCTATTGATTAAAACATAAATGAAAAAATAATTGAATTTACCTGGCATTCCTGCCATAGCAGAGGAATAGCACTGTGTATCTGTGGGTCTGAGTGATGTTGGAGACCAAATGTACAGCAGTAGCAGTGAACTTTGTAAACATGGGGTAGAAGATTTCATGTTTTTACTGTGTGACTTTATAAAATATATCAAACAGATGAATTTGTTTTCTATTTGTAGTACTCTGAGTGAATGTTCAGTGTATCTCACAGCACTGAGTATTTCATATGCACTGGTTTATATATAAACTGATGACAACTTACCTTTGTAGCAGTGTTTTTGTCATTAATAAGCTCATTTATGCCTGTGGGCGTGCCGGCGTGGCTCAAATGGGGGTGTTCCTTGACTATGGTGTGGGTGGGGCTTAAGGGGCACCTCAGCACTACTTCGCCTAGGGCGCCATTTCAGCTAAGGCCGGCCCTGCCTCCTATGGACCATGAGAGAGAGAGCAGCCTCTGCATCCGGTGTAGGCGTACACCAATGGTGCAGCACATAACCCTACACACCAAACCTGCCAACTTGCTGAGAATGATGAAAACACTGCCTCCACCACTGCTGTTGAGGGTACTACTGCACCAGCTTCCAGGGCAGTGCTACCTGAGGGTACAGGTAATGCAGGGACAGCAGAAGCAGTGCTTCCAGGTTGGCTGCCAGATGTGCTGGATATCAGTGCTGGAACCAGTGGAGCATGGGCAGGCTGATCCACTGGGGTTGGCCTACCTCACTGTCCTGTGTAGTATTTAGTGATGTGGTACATACAGATGACATAGAGACATTTTGATAACACATAATAGAAAAAAAGAGAGATACGGGTTGGGGTAAGAGAAAGAAAGAGAAAAAATTAGTGCCAGCATATGTGATATGCAGTGCATCAATACAATTATACAACTCTTTTATCTGAAGCATTACATTTAAGTATACATCATAACAGATACACATTATACTACAGATTGTTGAAAGTAATCCTTGAAATGTGTATATATTGCACACATGCATGTTCCAATTATACAGAATACAGTTTACAGCAGGCATTTGTACCACTCTTTTAATTTCTCCAAGTCTTTTGGGTTTCTAATACCATGACAGGAATGGATCCCATTCTTAAGTCAAAGCACGATTAAAGTTTATGAAATTAGTATTGTTTTAATTTTTGATATCAGCCAGTAGTGCACTTTGCAGCACCGCAATGTGCCCAGTAATGACTCCTTCTGCAGTTCGTTTGGAGTTACATGTATTGGTAAAATTTCTAAATATGATTGTAAATTCTCTTCTATAAGACCCATTGCTCCTACAACTATTGGAACTGTCTTGGTATCTTTCTTCCACATTGCTCTTGTTTCTGCCTGTAGATCCTGATATTTTATGACTTTGTGTACTCTCTGTATGCAAGACATTATAGTCACTGGGTGTGCCAATTTCAATGATCAATGCTACTCTTGTCTTCTTTTCTTGAACCATTATATTTGGTTTTCTAGCATCTATCTTTTGAACTGTTGGTAATGGGTGATCCCATGTGATGTAGACTTCTTCATTTTCTATGATGCTTTGTGGCTCATGTTTTCAGTGTTTTTCAGCTACTTTAATACCATAACATTTGCACAATCCCCAGTGCAACAGTCTCACCACATTATTATGCCTTTCAGTATACAGTCCTTCTGCCATTAATATGTCACAACCAGCAACGGGGTGTGCAACTGTTTCCAGTTTGGTTTTACAAAACCTACATTTGTCTGTTTCTCCCACATGTTCAATGGACTTTATAAACCAATGTGTATGCAGCCACTATCTTGGGCCAACAATATTAACCTTTCATCTCCTGGTTTGAATTTGCCTCTCCTTAACCATTCCTATGTTTGTTCCTGATCAACATGAGGTTTTTCCGCCTGTGCTGAAATTTTTAGTTTATTTGCGATTGTGCATGATAGATCCTGGTCTGTTCTAATATTGCCCATTGCTTTTATCACATCTATCTTTCTTAGTATTTTTGTTAATCTATTCCCTCTTCTATAGTCTTCTAACAGTGACATTTCTTATCTTAATTGCTTTATAATTTTCTCTGTTTGATATTTCCACAATGGTATTCGATTTCTTCACTTCCTTTCCCTCACTAACCTGTGTTCTCCTGGTAGAACTTTATCATCTACACAGTAATATATCCTGTTTACTTCTGTTATGTCGCATGGATTTCTATGAACAGTCCTAATTACTGCGTTCATTTGTTTTATCAGACTTCTGACTTTTTGGGTTTTATTAACCTTCTGCAGTCTATTTCTTTCATTGATCTTGATATATCTGTCCATGTCTATTAAATCAAGCAATTCTTCTCTTAGCTCATTTCCTTCTAACCTGAGGGCACATCCCCTGTTTTTCAATTTCTGTGGGCATTCTGTAGAAAGTTCTATAGCATCTTCCTGTGACACAGTCTCAACAATTTTATCCTGTGCCATCTGTTGCTCTATCATATGTGAACTCACTGGCCTATCACTCCTCAACATTGACTGCATCAGAGTTTACACAGTTTTCTTTTCCTTCCCTTCCTGTCTAGCTTCAAGTGAACTTTTCTACTGGTTTCCTGTGGAAGGCTCCAAATTATCTTCATATGGCACCTGACCAACTGCTTCCTGTTCCACTGGTTTCCCCTTAATTTGGATATCCATTATTCTATACTGTTGTGGTGCTTTCTGATTTAGATTTTCTACACTAAATCCTTCACTTTGCAGGTACTCCATAACCTCAGTTTCTTTTTCTTTTACTTCTCCATTACTAATCTCCCTTTCTACTTTTCCTCTTTGTCTTCTTATTTTTTGTATTGTAAAGTTTTCCATGTCCAGATTCCTTTGTCTGTATTTCTCTTCAAATATCTTTGGTGCTTCTCTTTTTGTATTGGTGAGTTTTGCTTTCTCTTTTGCATAGATATTACACCATATTAAATCTCTTTTATTTCCCATGTCCATATTTCTTCTTCAGATGTTTCCTGATCTTCCTGTTTCTCCCTTCTTTGGGGACACATTCCATCCTTCTGTGATGTAACCTGTGTTAGACCTTCTTCATCAAATGCTTCACTTCACAGGCACTCCATAAACTTCAACTTCTATTTTTTTAACTTCTACTTTACTGATCTTCTTTTCTACATTCCATCTTTGTGATTTTTTTATTGTGAAATTTTCCATATCCGAATGCTTTTGCCTCTATTTATCTTCAAATATCTTTGGGACTGCTTTCTTTACATTGATTAATGTGGCTTTCTCCTTTGCATAAATATTGCACCATATCATATCTCTCTTTCTTTCCCATGTCCAGATTTCTTTTTTATACTTTTCAAATATCTCTTGATTTTGTTGTTTATATTTTCGCACTTCCTCAGATGCTTCTTTTTCCAAACAGATCAAGGTTTCTTGATCTATATACTGTTTTTCACAAATATGTTGTATTAATGAACACAAATTTTCATTTGAAGCTTCTGACAGTTTTTCTTGGGGAAATATTTTTCTTTCCTCTAATTTGTCTCTTAATCATTTTGTATATCTTGCATCTGGAAGTTCTGGACTTTTTGCATAATAGTAACAACACATAATTTCTTTCTTATCCTCAATAGTCCACTTTATCATCTTTATGACTCTTCTTTGGCTTATCAGTTTTTGTGATTTTTGTGGACTCCTACTTCCTTCTACAACAGGGGGGGCATCCTCTCCCTGGGCCTGGCCTGACCCCATTGTAGGAATGCTTCTGTATTTTGAGGATTCTACACTGTCATCTTTTCCAGTCCTGGCACCAGTGCGCCTACCAGGATTGGGCACTTTTTTATCCTGTGTCTTGTGCACTCAGCTATCTTTTTTTTTTTTTGACATACTATATGCTATATAAATAAAGTCTATACATCAGTGTCACCTTGGTGAGATTTTGTGAAAATAGGGTCCTCTTCATGAAAGTACTCACCAAGACTTGAGGATGAATTCAGTTTCAACACTACTATTCTCCTTTGCTTGCTGACTTTTCATTTCTCCATTTGGACCTGAATTCTATACCATTGGTACAGAGGTTTTAATGTAATGTAAATATTATTGAAGAAATAACACTATTGTATAGTTGTAAATTGTTTTATTTAAATGCACAACCACTGACTACAGTCTAATATTAGATTGTTACAACTGGCTTGTGCTGCAGACTAATGCATGCATACTTGCTTTTACATTTGTGATGTGCATGCTCAATTTGATACAACTCTATAAAATACCAAAAAAGCTATCTTTAACTTTTAATGCTAGACTAACACTTTTCTTCTGTTGCATACATACCAGTTGTTTCCATCAGTCTCTCCAGTCAGGCAACATGAGCTAGCCTATTGAACTCATGCTCCCTGGCAGCTGGAGGAAGAACAGAAAAGAACAGAAGAGAATTATGCATACCTGACTTGCCTATATTAAGCTTTCTAAGTCTTAAAAGTACTCTCTTAATTTCATGCTAACAAAGCTTTGGGAGGTCGCAGTCTCAAATTCTTCCGACCAAGCATTGAGCCTATCCCTTTTTCCCCTATGTAGGTCATTAAAATGATGCTGTCCAGTGTATGGGATACCCGTGACACTGGGTACAGCCTGGGCCAAACTGTTCCATGCCTCAGGCTTGTACTGTAAGCCAGCATGCTCTCCCTGGAGAAGCCTTTGGTGTGGTGCTTTACCAGGAGTCCAATAAATATCCTGGACTCCTAGACACCCTACCTATGTGCCCTAAACCCAACACTTTCCCCTCTAAGACCAGCCATGTCTACCAGCAGAAGTAGAGCAATGGAGACCGATGCTTCGCCAATTTTAGTTATCCCATTTATTGGTAATATACAAACCTGAGTAACATGTTTGCATGATGTTAAACAGATAGCAGTGTTAAGTAGGCAGGAATTAAATAATTGCTATTGGAAGATTAAGCTGACACTTGGCCTTAGTTTGAGGGATGTCTACTAATGTAGCCTGGAAATATATATTGAACATTAGAAGCCTACTGTTAGGTGAGTTAGGTTGGAGACATGCACTGGGGGCATACATGTAATGACCTGACACATTTGCTTTAACTTTATTCACTGAGACATTTGATTTTTACACTGTGGGATTCAAACCTAGGCATAAGGTACAAAACATTTTCTTTCACAGAGTTGATTTTGCATCCTTGCCACAGAAGAAGTGCTGCTCAGACATAGTCAGGAATCATACATAAATTCAGGTGACAGTGTGAGCTGTTACACATATATGGGTGTGACCTGATGAGGTTATTGGATATAGATACCATTGTGTATGTGTCTTAGGTAGCTGTGAAGCCCATGAAAGTCGAGATAGCAGAATGATACTTATAGAACTGTAGTACAAAATATACCCTCAGTCATACATTTGAAAGCACAGTAATGGTTTCTCATCCCTCATACATATAATTCATATCAACTCCACTATCTAAAGTGTTATAAATGAGAGTGAATATAATAGGAAATGGAGCAACAGTAAAAGTTTATGGAATATCTAGCAATAAAATCAAGGACCATGTGTATGGCAGCCCTACAGTAACACCTGTTGCCAAAAGACTATTAAAATAACACTTGTCTATTTTTCAGTTCATTGCTATAAACTGCACTCTTCATTCAGATATTCAGAATCTGCTTTTACTGTATTTGTGTTTCTTCCTACTTTATTTTGCTTTTGCGTCATCTTAAAAGTACTCAGTTGTATTTATTACTGCTTGGTGTAACTCATTCTAAGCCTTTTAGTTTAAGCATTTGGGCTTCAGACCAGTTGTTTTACATTAAGAAGGTTTGTGGTCTGCACTGTAGTGGGAAAACAGGTAGCTTACATCCTTCTAAGTTGGGAACTGCTGATTGAGGGCTCAGTGTCTGTTATTCTAAAAGTGTATTAATTCTGGTTTAAGCACTTGGGCTTCAGGACAGTTATTTTACATTAAAAGGGTTCGTGGTCTGCACTCTTGTGGGAGGAGAGGATGGACTCTGCCCTTCTGAGCTGGGAGTTTCTGGTTAAAGTCTTATAGTGCCTGCATATTTGAACTGCTTCTTACTGAAATTGGTACACCTTGTTTGCTGTAGCATAGACTAGATTCAGGCCTGCTGAATCTAGCTTTGTTTGTATAACTTGAGCACTAATCCAGGCATTCTTTAAAGTATTAAATTGCATTTATTACTGATTGGTAGTAACTTGATTAAAGTGTAGCTATCATTCTAAGTCTTTTGGATTAAGCACTTGGGCTTCAGACCAGTCGTTTTACATTAGGAAGGTTTGTGGCCTGCACTGTGGTGGCAGGACAGGTAGCTTACATCCTTCTAAGTTGGGAACTGCTGATTGAGGGCTCAGTGTCTGTTATGCTAAAAGTGTATTAATTCTGGTTTAAGCACTTGGGCTTCAGGCCAGTTGTTTTATATTAAGAAGGTTTGTGGTCTGCACTGTAGTGGCAGAACAGGTAGCTTACATCCTTCTAAGTTGGGAACTGCTGATTGAGGGCTCAGTGTCTGTTATTCTAAAAGTGTATTAATTCTGGTTTAAGCACTTGGGCTTCAGGCCAGTTATTTTACATTAAAAGGGTTCGTGGTCTGCACTCTTGTGGGAGGAGAGGCTGGACTCTGCCCTTCTGAGCTGGGAATTTATGCTTAAAGACTTATAGTGCCTGCATATTTGAATTGTTTCTTACTGAAATTGGTACACCTTGTTTGCTGTAGCATAGACTAGATCCAGGCCTGCTGAATCTAGCTTTGTTTGTATGCTTGTTGTTTGTTTGCTTGTTATTTCCCTGAAACGCTAATTCCACCTAAAACACGGCTTTTCAGCGCTTCTGTGGATCCCTAGTGATATCTGCATTGCTTACTGTACTTATTTCCTTGTTTCACTTGAAAGAAAGTTACTGTTTGTCGTTTTTGAATTTAAGTTACCTGTAACACATTGCATTTAAGTTACCTGGCACTTGCTCACTAAAGCAATTATATAAGTCAGCACTAAAAAATTAAAAGCACTACACCCTCACAAACTCCCCTTGAGTACCTTGTTCCACATTGGCCCTTTTTTTTAAATTATAAAGGAATTCCCAATACTATTCTAGCATGTCCAAAGGTCAGTTGTCAATCTCCTCTCTGGTCCAGCTGGTGAATCTGGGAATCTTGAGGCAATGTTACAACTACCTCATGTACACAGACAACCCTCTCCTCCTCCCAACAAATTCCAACAGATGTGAGAGATGCAACCATATAGCCATACTGGAGGCTAAGCTCTCTCAACTCAGTACTGGCGAGACCAGTCAGGAGGAGAAGGAAACCAGACTCACTACAATTCCAGTCTCACATAGACCTACCACGACAGCAAACCAAACACATAAACACACAAAAACATACTCGGAGGCTCTAAATAAAAATCTGCCTAAGCAGCAGAGACCTCCAAAGCAGACACCCAAGCGACCGCTACCCCAAAACAAAACACGTGCAACACATAGCTCACAAAGCCAGTGTGCCGAACAGTCACAGCCCTTAAGGCTAAACAACACACCTGATACACTTGTAATAGGTGACTATCGTCAGGCACACTGATGTCCCATTCACCAGGCTGAACAAGGAGAAGGTCACGGTCAGCTGCCTGTCAGGTGCTAGGATCCGCCACATAACACAAGCACTCAGGTCACTCCAAGGCAAGTACAAATATGACTCAGTCATTGTCCATGCTGGTGTGAATGACCTGAGACGTACCTCCCTGGACTACATGAAAAGAGACATAGAGGAGCTCTCTGAGCATGTAGCCCAGGCCAGTATGACCCTGACCTTGAGTAGCATCTTACCCTCACCAAGAATGATGCCACAATATGATGACAAGATGATCAATTTCAACAATTGGCTTAAGTATTGGTGTCATTCAAAGGGGATCCAATGCCTGTCAGCCTGAGATGACATGCTTGACAAGCCACAATGCTTCACTAGGGACGGCTTGCACCTGTCACCCCTGGGCTTTCGGATATTGGCAAAGGCTCTTGCTACCCCCATAGTGCCTTTTTTAGGCAAGGCTCAAAAGACAAATCCACCTCCATAGGTATCACAAAGGATAAGAAACTAAGAGTAATGCTACTCAACGCCAGAAGTCTAAACCTCAAGATGCACGCACTTGAAACTCTCCTTAGCATGGAGAACATCAATATCTGTGCAGTAACAGAAACCTGGTTCAAGGCTCCCGTGAGCACCCCAGCACTACCAGGTTATACCTCATACCGTGCTTTTCGGCCCCAAAAGTTGGACCGAATCACAAAAGGAGGGGGAGTATCAATATTCGTCAAAGATACCCACACTTCCAGGTTGGTGGCACAGCACGAAGTATCAGAGACTATCCATATGCAACTAACAGTGGGTAAAACTGCCTTCCAGTTTATAGCCTGCTACAGACCACCCTCCCAAACCCAGGAACCCCACTCAGCCTTCCTGAGAACACTGGAAAATATGAAGGTCTCTCCAAACACCATTATATTGGGAGACTTCAACTACCCAAACATAGACTGGGAGCATTACTCTAGCTCCAACACCCTAGCCCAAAGATTCCTAGAATTTATAAACTCAAATGCTATGGAACAACTTGTTACCACTCCCACAAGAGGGGAAAACATACTGGACCTGATCATCACCAACATGGGGACTCTATGCTCCAGACCAGAAGTGTATCCCTCACTGGTAAGATCAGACCATAAACTAATCTCACTGGATATTCACATCCCGACTCCACCCCCTGCCCATAAAACCACAGTGAAAAACTTCTCTAAAGCAAATTTCACACTCCTCAAAACCGAGGTGGAATCCTTCAAAGCCCCCGGGCCTGTGGAAAATACGGCCCAGACCGCAGAATCCATTATAAATGCATTTTATGAACACCTTCAGGAATGCATGGATCATGCAATCCCAAATAAAACCAAGACCCAATCCTCCAAAGGCAGATGTCCTGTCTGGTGGACCCCAGCCATAAACAAACTATACAATAGAAGGAGGAATCTACTACATGATAGAGCAAAATCCCAAAAAGGGAAGGCATCTCTGATCAGTATTAGCAAAAAACTACGGGCACTCATAAAATCGTCTAAGGCCAGCTTCAAGAGAAAAATTGCACAGGACACTAAGGATAATCACAAGGCTTTCTTTAGTTATGTTAGGAACCTGGGTGGGAATTCCCAGGTATGCTCAGAATTAGTCCAAAATGACAAAAAAATGCACCAAACCCACAGACATTGCCAACATCCTAGCTGACAGGTTCAGCACAAACTCCCCCCCCCCCACCAAAAGGCAAATATCTATCCCAGCAGAATGCTGCCCCCCTGACATCTCAGATGCTCAGGTAAGAGCTGCCCTCTCCAAAGCAAAAAACACAGCATCAATGGGACCAGATGGTGTCTCAGGCTGCGTCCTACATGAACTCCAAGAAGAGCTAAACCCAAACATAAAACTACTGTTCAATCTCAGCCTTACTACAGGATATGTACCCAAAGAGTGGTGTACAGCAACAGTGGTCCCTCTCCACAAAGGTGGTGCCTCAACGGATCCTGGAAACTATCGCCCCATAAGCCTGACTAGCTTGGTCTGCAAAGCTATGGAAAGAATCATCATGGACCTCATAAATAAAGATATTGGGGACCTACAGACAATGGATCCTACCCAGTTCAGCTTTGTTAAGGGCAGATCCTGCCTCTTAAACCTGGTTGATTTCTTTGAAACAGTCACTAAGGCCATTGACGAGGGGAAGGTGGTCCACACAGCCTACCTGGACCTCGCAAAAGCCTTCGATACAATACCCCACTCGGGCATTATAGATAAGCTCACCAGCTTAAATATAAACCCCTATTTCACTAGATGGGTTGCAAACTGGCTCAAGGACAGAACCCACATGGTTAGAATTGCTGGAGCCATGTCAGACTCCAAACCAGTTACAAGTGGCGTCCCACAAGGCTCAGTCCTGGGACCTCTCTTCTTTGGTATATATTTCTTGGAGGTACAGGCCAACATGGAAGGACTGTGGCTGACCAAGTTCGCAGATGACTGCAAACTGGGCGCCATAATCGACTCTCCAGCCAACACAAGCATCCTCCAAAAGGGCCTCATAGAAACAGACAACTGGTGCCAGAGCCATGGCCTCAAGCTAAATGCCAAAAAGTGTATAGTCATCCCCTTCGGCAAAAACAAAGTGCCCACAAATTACCACATAGGTGGTAATCCATTAAGTACAGAATAAGTAATTAGGAACCTGGGGACCCAAGTTGATAGCAATCTCTCATTTGACAACCACGTGGCCAAAGTGGTTAGAAAAACATTTTATATAGCCCACCTAATCATGAAGGGATTCACATCTAGATCAGGGGAGGTCATCGTCCCTCTTTACTCATCCCTCATCAGGCCCATAATTGAGTACAATGCCCCTTTTGGGATGTACCTTACCAGACACCTGCAGCAACTGGAAAGACCCCAAAAGTACCTCACCAAGAGGATCAAAGGGCTCAAACAGATGCCATATGCTGCCCGGTTAAAGAAATTCCAGCTCTTCTCAGTGGCATGCTGCCTGCTCAGAGGTGATCTGTGCCTGATGTATAAAGCCATGTCCAACCAATTTTATGGACATGCTGCACCTCAGAAAATCCAAATCCCATCGAGCTACGTGCTCAAGAGACTTGAACCTCAGCACTGAAATAAATAGGACATGCTGGAGGGACAGATTCATAATCCAGAGGCTCCCTTCACTCTGGAATAAAATCCCAGTCCAGGTTAGGCAGAGTCCCTCATTGACTCTCTTCAAGAGGAATCTTGATGAGTGGATGGGAGATCATAGGTTTACCCCTGGTATCACTTCTGTGTCACTGTTAGACAGAGGCACAGTATACTAACCTCACAAAAGGGCATAGCAAAATTAATTTAAAATGGGTGGTGAAAGCCAAACACACTCTGGCTAGGCTTATAAATGCCCTAGGGCAGATAGCCTAGTATGAACCTATGAACCTATGAACTCTTACAACAGTATGAAAAAAGGCTGAACATCCTGTACTAGAACCCAAGATGTACTCCAACCCTATACTCACACCTGCGGACACAGGGTTAGTTACATGACTTTCCCTAATTTACTAAACATTCTTAAGGTATCTGTGTTAACCACCATGTAACACCTCTTAGCAAGTTTGTGCAGTACCCAACAGAATTAATTGAATGTATCCAGATTCAATTATTGGCTGTCTGGGTCCTGTCTGCAGGTGCTCTGTATTCTTCCTGGGTGGGCCAGTTGTCCAGTATGTTCACTACCATTCTTTGCTCAAACAGGATAAGCACAGCCAAACCTGACATTCATTTCTTCCATTTCTCATGATTGTGCTAAGCAGCACATTGTACACTATACCCCCCCAAAAAAATATGAAATATAAAGAAAAGAAAACAAAGAAAAATGGACAAGTAGTTGAACTGAGGAAAATCAATCTATGACTTATACAGATGGTTCACATGAGATAATTCTACATAGCTCTGGATTTAAACTCTCACTCCAATGAAACTTCAGAACACAGGAAGTGTGTCTTATCCCTATTTGCCACACAAACAGCTTTTCAGCAAGGAACTGAAATAATTCTGCATACAATCAATTGCAACGTCATATACAGTAATATGAAACCATACAACTATTTGTACATTTATTACTTTTGAATGTAGTGCACTAAGTGATCACAAAGCTAGTTATGATTATTGCTTGCAGATATACAGCTCTGTCTTACCTCTCTGTGTTTGTTGGTCATTCTTCTCTTATCTGACCAGTAATTTGAGACATTAAGTCTGTAAGCCATTCTATTTCATTGGCCTTAAAATGTGTGAGGATATTAAATGGAAATAATATCATATGCAGTTGCCAACAAATGAATGGGAGGTTGGATATTAATGAATAGAACCTGTGAATTGTGTGCTGCTTACTTACATTTCCCACTTTACATCTAACACTTTGTAAGTCTAACATGCTACACCCACTGGATGTAGGCCAGCCTGCAGATATGTTGTGTTTTCCTTCTCTCAACCAGTAATCATTCACAGTTGCAGTCCATTAAAAACATTGCAGGAGTGCCTGCACTATGTTTACATCTGAAACACAGAGCCAAGTATATAGGATTCAGCAATTCTAATCAGTTCACACATGATTTGCACCTTCACTGTGCTAATAACCCTGAATCTTCACCATATAAAAAGGCAACTTTACAACTAGAAAAACTGAACGTGAGGAGAATTGTTTATGTGCAGAACAAAGAATAGAGGCTAATACTTTGGGATATATCTGTTATTGAACTTGAGATGGTATGCTTGCATTTTGTCAGCTGCATATTGCATATGCTGGAATGCAATTAAGGAAAATCTGAAACAAAGGCATTTATACTTCTATCTGTATGCCTCAATTAGAAGTGTACTGATGCCATGAACATGTTTGTTAAGGCATTTCACAGGTATACATGATTGGCAGTACCTTAAAAATGGAATGTTCTGTGATAAATCTCTAGACGTGTTTCAGGGACAGTTCATTTGCTGACACTTTTAGTATTTCAAAGATGGATTGTTCGCAAAATGCATCATTAGCCTATTCTTTTTTGGGGGGGAAACAGAGCTGCATTTCTGTTATGGCACAAACAAGGATATGTTGCTATTGTTGCTCTCCTTTTTTGCATCCAGCCTGTTGTTCATATTTCAGATCTCTAGACTGTTTTATGTTTCTCCATTGGGTAATACTGAGATGCTACCTTTTCTGTTTTATGTGAATGATCTGGTGAGGGTTATGAAGTCTGAAACTGAAATGTGTATCATTACTGTCTAACATCTTTCTTTAATGATTTTTCAGTACAAAAGCATGGTGCTAAACTGGGGCATTCAGTGACCATTACTACTTTTGAGAGCTATGACTGTGTGAATCTTTGATTCCTGTGGCCTACTACTTAATAATGGACAAATATAAGTCAAACAAGTCTCTGCTGTCACATGTTAAGTTAATTTCTGTACAAATCTCCCACTTTTTACTTGCTTACACTACAAACTAACAAAATGCAAGTATATGCCACTGATTCATGTTATTACACAATATACTCCAGATTCAATATTTTCCCTGTAAATCCAGCAGTTGCAAGATTTTTAGGTCAGGGTTGACTGTCTGATGCAAGCAGTACACAGTCAATACATGGGGAGGTAAAGGTTGTCAGAGTTGCCCAGCATCAATGTTAGTATATGTATGTGCATAGCAGGAAGGTTTTAGGTGCTTAGGTAGTGAGTGGGTATGCTATGCTTTGTCTCCTAACCAATGCAAGGGCATACTGAGCATGCCTATTTCTGTCTACACCCATGGCACCTGCTGGGTCCCCCTCATCTGTGTGTGACTGCGGTGACCTTGGCATTTGTGGTGGGATGTGTGCTCCTTCCCTTGTTGATCTTGCTAAAGCTGTTTTCTCAGGATGATGTTGTGTAGCATGACACATGCAGTGAATATTTCAGTACATGTCTGTGGATTGTACTGCAGGGCTCCTCCAGATGTATCTAGGCAACAGAACCATGA
The DNA here is from genome assembly GCF_019279795.1 of Protopterus annectens. Lineage (NCBI taxonomy): Eukaryota > Metazoa > Chordata > Ceratodontiformes > Protopteridae > Protopterus > Protopterus annectens. The sequence continues at coordinate 246,935,915 of NC_056744.1, forward strand.
CTTCAGCAGGTCAAACACATGCTCTATGATATTTCTGGTTTGAGTGTGTGACTCATTATGGCATTCTTCAGCAGGTATATGTATGGATTTCTGATGGATGTCATCAGCCATGGTTCCAGTGCATAACCTACACCCCCCAGTAAATGACCCTGTGGGATATCACCCCTAGTGAACATTTGATACAGTTGGGAAGTGTGCCAGAAACATGAGTCATGGTAACTGCCAGGGTTGCTAGCACACACATTCAAGATGATTCCTTTGGCATTACACATGACTTAGAAGTTAATAGATTGGAAGTCCTTTCTATTGTATTAGATTCTTCCCTGTTCCCCAGGTGATACCTTCATTTCTATATGTGTGCAATCTATGACACCCAGTACTTCACAGTAGTGTGCTACAGGGTAGAACTCCTGCATATTTCTGGCCCTATCCTCAGGAGTAGAAGGAAAATATATGCGGTCACTGCCATGTTGGAGCATACCGTTCAAAAACTGCTGGAGAATCCCGAATGCTGATGCCTGTGGCATCCTCAGCATGTCCTCTGTTGTTCTCTGAAAAGTACTTGTAGCTAACATTGTAAGTACAACACATACCTTTGTCTACACTGCGATAGGATATCCGTGGTTTGCCCTGGCTCTGAGTTGAGGACAACAGAGATTGCAGAGTTCCTGTAAGTGTGTCTCTATCCACGCTGTAGTGCTCTATAATTTCTATGCATGTAGGTTATGATAAGTTAAACAGGGTCTGAAAACTCTTCTCCTTCTTGGGCTTGGCCTATGAGAAGCAGCAGCAGCATAGACTTCAGCCTGTTGCACATACACATGAATTAAAGCAACAGTAGACCCATAACATTGTTTCTGTGTAGACTTCTTTATGTGGCTGTATTCCAATAGGTTTTGGAATTTGCAGGGGAAAACCATCACCGAGTCTACATGTTTGCTTTATAGCTTGTTGAATAGCTCCTCCATCTTAGATTGTTACTTAGCATACAGTTCAGCCGCTTATGCTGTAATTAGCATGCCATAGTGTTTACCTTGTTTGTGCAGCAGTGTGCTGTGCTTGCTGAATCCAAAACAGTGCATTACTGTGTAAACAGACCATGTGGGCTTTATTGAATCTGGCTGATAAAGTTTCTTTTGGAAAGACAAAGAAAACTATTTCCACATATAAGTTCATCCCATTGTTCATAATAAATGGTAGAATTGCCCAAGGCAATGACTGCTATTTTTATATAGGTAATTTCCTGTAATAGGATCAAATAGTACTTTTAAAAGAGGAAGAAATCCGAAATCCTCCAAATCCATACATTTTTGAGCATTAGATTGTAAGCATATACTAAGTATATATTGCCAAAGTTACATACCACTGTATTTAAGTCATTTGTATAAGTCAAGTATGTAGGAACCAAAACAGAATTAGCAAGAATAGGTGACATATATTTCTGAAGTAATACACATTCAAACAATACAACACTTGCAACTAAACTAACCATTCAGCTTGCAACCCTGTTTTACATATCTTTGAATATGAATTACTTTCCTTAAATTACTTTTAATCAAAAGCCTAGTCCATGCATTTATGTAAGTATCTTGCAAAATTTATAAAACATATATATTTGCATTGCTAACACTATAATTTTTCAGGATATCCAATAAGCTGCCCTGAGCATCAGTATCATAAACTTTGGAAATGTCACAGGTCAAAAGTAACCTATATCTATTTTGAATTTCATAGGTAATTTCATGTAAAAGAATCAATTAGTCTGTAATATAGTTTCCTGGTATCCCAAAAATCCTATTATACAATAATTTGATAGTTGCCTTAGATAGTTCTTGCTGCACAATCCAGTTGGCTAAATTTAATCTATCCCCTGTATGAACTTTACCATATCACAAACAGCAGAGTTCAATGCTATTAGGAAACAAATATCTTAAAATAGGCAAAAATGTTTTTTGTTTCTGAAATCATGTTATGTCAGTATAAAATTAAATGGGTATACCATACGTACTTGGAGACATATTCAAATAAATATTTTTTTAAAACCCTTTTTCATTTATTGAAGGATATAGACCATTCCAGAAACCATTATTAGCTTTGCTTAGTTGTGGTACTTCCAATTCTCGTACGCTGGTTCTTTGTTTAGCATACATATGCAAAACATAATTTTTACTATAGTCCATAACAGTGTATTGAGTAACAAAGAGTGTGCCATTAAAGCCCTGTAAGGCTGCCATATAAGTTGACTCATACCTTGTAATTTTTTCATTAAAAGTGGAAACTTCTGCCTTCATCCTTTGAACACATTTTTGTTTATATAATAAAGAGCAATTTATTCCTTCAATAATGCCTTGCATTTTTTTCTAAATACATCATAGCATGCACATTTTTAAATTGTACATCATATTTATAATCTTGTAAGAAATTGTCATATAGATTTTTATAATGAGTCCACATATCTGTCTCCAATACAGAATATAAAGTTTTATATTTTTGCTTATAAAAAAGCCACCAGTCAATTAGAGAAGGGCTTTCATCTGACAAAGTCAAATACTGTTGCCAAAGTTTTAGTCTGTCTTGTTTCCAAAGCTTTGTGTCAAGAATTTTCCCACTCAGTTTCTTTTAATGCTCTTATCTAATAAAGCGTGTTTATTAAGTTCTCTAAATACAAAGAAAAAAATACTACTTTGTGAGCTGAAATATCAAAGGTAAGCCGTTTATATTCATATAAGGACCAAGTATCAGTATAAGCAATCAGTCATAGTAGCAAAAGATCCCCTTACATAAGTGTGTACTAAAGTAGACCCTAGTTTATGTTTCATTCTCTGCAACCCCCCCAACACATTTAACATCATTATTAACCTTTTCAGTGCATTTTTGCATGTTGCAAGTTAGATTGTCAACTATGATAACAGGTAAAGAGAGTAGAACACATGCCTGCAAGGTCCTAAATAAATTTTCATGCTATTTTACAACAGTAGGGGATATATCCTGCATACCCCAAAACAAGCAGCACTAGAATTACCAATTCTAAAGACTTAAACCTTGCCTGTGAGATAAATAGGACCTGCTGGAGACACAGGTATTTATCCCAGAGACTACCACATCTATGGAACAGGCACCCCATTCATGTGAAGCAAAGTTCCTCCCCAAACTAATTTAAGTGTAACTTGGACAATTAGATAGTTAACAGGAAATTCATCACTCATCTGGCACCTATGTTTCTAATGGACAAAGGCAACCTGCAAATGATTAATCTCCCAAACCCCTTCTTGTTAATGTTTCATCTCCCAAGCCCCTGCTTAAGTTTATAAAGGGTACCAGAAATTGCTAGAGATTTGGGATGTATGGTTAGGTTTAAAAAAGCCCTAGTGATCATTAGCATATGAACCTATGAAGGTAACCTGTAGAGTCCCTCAGGGATCCATGCTAGGACCCTGCTATTAAGCACATATACCTTTCTGATCTCATAAGGAGTTCTCTGGTTAACAAAGTCTGAGGATGATTGTAGACTGGGTGTCATTTTCAAGTCACCTTCTGACATGTAAAAGTTGAACTTATGCACTGCTCAGAAAATAGGTTAAAACTAAATGCTACAAAATACAATATTATCACATTTGAAAAACAATCCTTCCAACCACCTTATATAGACAATGCACCATTCCAAAATGAGGATGTTGTGACAGACCTTGGAACAAGGGATCTTTGGTCTGCCTGAAAACACTGAAGGAGAATACATTATTTCATTCTTAACAACCTGAATTCCTGAATTTTTAGACTTGAAAGAGGGACTTTCATTTGGAATTGAAAGGGAGCACAGAGCACTGTGGAAACCTGTTTCTAACTCAGCAAATTCTCCACCTAGATCCATAGTTATAAAATTTCTTTCATTTCTGGAGAAGGAACTAATATTAAAATCTGCTTGGAGAAAATCACCCTTAAATACAATCAAAGCCTGATAAGGTTTGACAATGATTATTCTTTCAGAATATTAGAACAAAGGAAAATAGTCTGGCCAATAATAAAACTGTTGAAACAAAACAATATTAAAGCAGAGCTGGCCTTTCTAGCCAAGATAAAAATATTTTTTGCCAATGAGATGAGAACCTTTAATGACTTAGAAGAAGCTACTATATTCATCAAAAACAACAACATAGTGTCTATCCCAGAAGTAATGGAATGGATGGCTCCTACTATTAAAAGAATAAAAGAAACAAATCCTTGGACTGATGCTAGAAAGAAGAAACAAAAAAGACTGATTCCAAGATAGCTGTCCCAAAAAATATCTCTTACAACTACATCTCTCAAAGTATCAACTGATATGGTACATAATTTGTCATCTGTTTTTATTTAAAAAAGGAGGGTTTCTTAAACAACTAAAAACCAGTAATGATTTATTCAGAATGCTCAAAGAGTCCAATAATTCTTCACAAACAAAGGTAGGTCAAGATGGATTACTATTTACATTATATATAAGCCAAACAAAGTGACATATAATGCAAACATAGAAGTTTCTATTCCCTTACTTGAACTCAGTGAATACTTATCTTGTTCATTTTTCATTGATTTTACTTATAATAATTTAAGTAATTAATTAACTAATTCAACAAGGTATCATTCATCAGAGTTCAGACTCAAATGTAACAAATTAACATCATATATAATAGCAGTAACAGTAGAATGTTTTGAAAAAAAATGCTGTCATGGAGACTAATGCCTTCTTCAGTTAAAGTATGATTTAGAAATGTCATGTATATCCTGGTTAAATAATAGTAGCAAGCTCTTAGTACAAATGTCATCATTATTTTGTCTAAATATAGTTAATAATTATGGCAGGTATCACAGCTACGAGTGCTGTTTGATCAATCCTGATATGGTGTGCGAGGATGCAGCTGTGTCTGGCAGCTAGTACAAATGTCATTATTATTCTGTCTAAACATAGTTAATATCAATTATGGCAGGTATCATAGCTTCAAGAGCTGTTTGATTAAGCCTGGCATGGTGTGTGTGGATGCAGCTGTGTCTGGCAGCTGCTGTATGTTGCCATTTATGTTTCCGGGAAACTGTGGGTTGCAGCTTGTGATCAAGGTTTACTGATGCTTGTGTATTAGGAAGCGACAGTTGGTGTTTTAACCTGGATCCAAAGGAAGGTGGTGGATAAAATTGTGATATGGGATATTTTGGCGGAGAATAGTTTGTTTATACATCTGCTGAGTGAGAGGTGGGAAGGCTGGAAGAATGTGTTCTCTCCTGTTGTGTCGGCTTGTTGGGAGGTTTTTTTTTTTCTGTTTGCTCTCCATTCTTTTCCTGGCTGCTGCCTTGCTGAAAGGGAGGAGATTTAGGCTTGAAGTTGCAGTGAAGTGAAGCTTTGCTTCAGGTGCATCGTGAGTCTCTGGTATGCACTACACAGACACACTAACAGAAACAGATGCTCCCAGGTTGCTATTGTAATGGAGACAGAGTGACGATAATGCTTAACGACTCTGAGGAGGCTTCGAGATAATTCTCGGCAATGAAGGTTTTGGTTTTAAAGGAAAAAAAATATAATAAAGGGGCTGTTTTAAACCACATGCACACATATTAATGGTCTCCTAACACTTCATTTAGCTCTATAAGTTGATTCTTCATAAAACAAACAAACAAATAAATAAATAAATAATAAGTGCAATTTTATATTTAAAATGTATTTTGGTCCAAACACATTAAGGACTTACATAAGCATGAAAGTCTGAGTTATTGTGAAAGACTAAGAGCACTTGGTCTTGTACAGTACCCTTTGCAGTGGTCTGGGAGGTGAGCTTGCTTTGACGTGTTGGGCATATGGGGATAGCTGAATCTAGGTGCGTTTGGGATTGCTGGAAAGCACTAGAAAGTCATCAGATTTCCTTCATGGAAATATCTGTGGGAATGGAAGGTGTGTTGAGTGGTTCACTGGCAGAGTGGCCACTGCATGGAACAGGCTGGTAAAATGGAAGAGGACAAATACTGGTTTGGATATTTTAAGAACAGCCTGGAAACACACCACATGAACTAGTGAATGATATTCTGGCAAAACTGGATGGGCATTGTTGCCCGTGCTTGAAGTACTGATATGAGTGTATGTAAGAATGGAAATATACTTATAACAAATAAGAAAATAGAAGGGTCTCATAATTTAAAGTCTATGGACTGTATAAACATACTTGAAGAAGCTAATAATAAGAATAAGCATTACAGCTTGTGGTCTCTCAAATAACTAAGCAGCAGTAAAAAAAAACAAAAAAAACACACAATAGTTATGTAATGTATGATTTTAGTAAATCTAGACATAAAATATATAATCGTCATATAAGATGAAGCAGTCTGCTGAATTTAGATATTAAAGACAGGATTTAATAACATGGGCTTGTGTATAATAACACTACTATCTTAACTTGTCATAAATGACATACACTACATTGAACATCAAGGGGAAGCATGATGATTTTCTTGTATAAGTAAATATGCATAACAAGTCATGTAATTGCTTTAACTTAAATTGTAGTTTTTGTAACCCATCTTGATCATATACAATACTTAAGCAGTTACCAAGGTAACTAATGTTTTATACATGACATCAAACTGACAAAGTTGTTCAAGGGAAACAATAGAAGCCTGAACTAGGAATGTCACAGAATGTAACAATCACATTCGGAACAAATAGTATTAAATTGGCAATGATCACTCAGTTTAATAACAAGAGCTTGTATATAATAACACTACTGTTTTAACTTGTCATAAATGACATACACTATATTGAACATCAAGGGGAAGCATGATGATTTTCTTCTATAAGTAAATGTACATAACAAGTCATATAATTGCTTTAACTTGAATTGTAGTTTTGTAACCCATCTTGACCATACATAATACTTCAGCTGTTACCAAGGTAACTAATGTTTTATACATGACATCAAACTGACAAAGTTGTTCAAGGGAAACAATAGAAGCCTGAACTAGGAATGTCACAGAATGTAACAATCACATTCTGAACAAATAGTATTAAATTGACAATAATCACTCAGTTTAACCATTGCTGATTATACAAACTAGAATGTTGCCATTCAAATCTAAAAACTTTCAGCATATGCCATAAAATGGCAATTTATGAATATGGACAGAGAATTTGTAATCATTAATCACAGTAAGTGAATTTGTTGTTTTTAACCTAAAATTTCACTCATTTTATAATAAGAAATGACAGATATGAAAATCCTTATGTGTAGGAAATGGGGGAAGAGGGATGCACTGATAATTAAAATACACTAACTTTCATCAATGTACACATAAAGCAAACTTGATGCTTTAAGTTAGTTAGCAACAAACAAAGTGATCATGTAAATGCTGGCAAACAATGAAATATAACTTCTGATATAGCCTGTAAAATACATTGTATTATAAACATTATTATTACCATCTATTTATATTAAGTAATACGTTTTGAAAGACTTCATCAGTAAGGGTGACTATGTTAAATACTGGTGTGCTGTAATCTTTACTGAGGTTTTATATATGATACATCCTACTTTACTATGATTGAATTGCTTGTCATCTATCTTTCATGTAAATATTAATTGCTTATACAATAAGTAGACATTTATATTGTATTAGAATTCTGTCTAATCTACAATAGTACTATATCTGTTCAATATAATATAAATATTGCTTATTCCTATTACAAATATTCTCCATATGATAATTCAATTTATGGAGCTCAGATATTCTAGATTGTCAAGGTATGATTGATAATCTGACGGACTTAGGTTTATCCATCAGATTAGGAATGATTTTCATTCCATGGCTAGTGTGGATCTTAGTTTTGTTAACATTTAATAATTTAAATTTGTTATTTCACAAAAACATATTTATTATGCCTGACCAAAACATTACTTTATTGGTAAACACTCAAAGTATAAAACTGATAATTTCCTTTAAAAGCTCAAACATGTACTTTATAGCTATCAGAGGAAAATGTTTAATAGTCACAATAAAGCAAAAAATACATAGTCTAAATAACCTAAGATAGATTTAACTTTATTATCTTTAAATACCAGTGGCTTAAACCATCCTAGCAAGAGAACAAATCTACTGAAATATTTAAAAGTGAACAAAGCACAAATTGTCTTCCTTCAAGAAACTCATTTCAAAACGAATGACAATTAGAAATGGAATCCTAAGGAATATATGATATTGGCACAATCCACTTATAAGATAAAGACAAAAGGGGTAACAATTTTATGGAAAACAAATGTGATTAACACAGAAATCATTTATAAGTATGAAGATAAAGAAGGCCTTATGGCATTGTAATAGTTAAATATAATAACAGAAGATGGACCCTAGCCAATCTATTCCAGTTCTCAGGCATTGAAACAGGAACTGTTAAAAAAACACTTGGATTTAATTTCCAATAATTATAAAGGCAACATAATATTAGGAGGAGATTTTAACTGCATATTTGATATTTATGAGACTACAAATAAAAGACCACTGCGAACATCTGCTTTATCAAAAGCTTTAAACAAGTGGGTAGAATCATTTCATCTTGTAGATACTTTCAAATTTAAAGAAGATAAATCTTTGTTGTTTTCCCATCAAGATCACAGATTTTGTACCCAAAACTAGAATAGATAAAATATTTGCTGCCCGTGACTTACATTCTAAAGTCATTACTTTCTCAATCACTCCCTGCCCCTCTTCAGACCACAATTCATTGATACTAAAACTTCAAAATGCGTACAAACCATTAATCTTTAACTCCAGAATTCCAGCATATATAACTAAAATTAAAGAATTCAAACCCTGGTTATTATCTGAATTACAGTTCTTCTTAGATATGAATTACACCACAGAGATAAATAAAATAATGATATGGGACTCATTAAAATCTTACATATATGGTAAAACTCTAACTTGGTATAAAAAAATCAGAGAATGGGATTCTAAATTATTAGATCTATAATCCAAACTTTTGCCAGTAAAAGCTAAAAAAAAATCAAAATCATTTAGAGATGAAAAAGAAAGTAGAAGTATTAAACAATAAATACAACTAAATTCTAACACATAAAACTAGTTTAGGTTTACAAAAACTAAAAAGTAATACCTTGGCCACTTCTCCCAAATATAAATAATTTATCCACAAGAATCAAAATACAATCAAAAGCTAACAACATTAAAAGTATCTTCCAAGAAAGGAAAGAGAAAAATGTCTCGGATATAGGTGACATTCTTGGTGCCTATAGAAATCACTGTATGTAACATTTCCAAAAAGAAAATATACATATCAATCAATTAAATCTAGATGAAAAATGTTCTAATATAAAATAATACCAGAAAAATTACAACTAGATCTGCAAGCATTCATATCGTACAAAGAAATTACAGTTACAATAAAAATGGTAAAAATAACAAAGTTCCAGCTATAGATGGCATAATTATGGACATATATAAACATTTTCCTTCAAAGATACTATCCTTCTTCCATAAAACTCTATTAGAAATTCAGTCACAAGCTTTAATACCACCCTCTTGGAGATATTCCTTAATCACACCAATCCTAAAGGAAAACAAATCCCCAAACCTCTGTACCTCATATAGACCTATATCGTTATTAAATAATGACTATAAGATATTTATGATAATATTAACTAACATAATGAAAACACCACTATCCAAAACAATAAATAATGATCAAACTGGATTTATATATCCTAGAAACACACATGAAAATCTTAAAAGGATAATTTCTCTTATAGATTATGTTAATAAAGAAAATAAAGAAACACTCATAATTGGCTTAGATATAGAAAAAGCCTTTGATTCCCTAAATTGGGACTATTTATTCAAAATCCTAATGCTATTTGAATCTCCTGCATCCTATGTTCATCTCCTAAAGAATATATATATATATATATATATATATATATATATATATATATATATATAATCTATTACTTACCTTTATTTTTAAAATTAATATTTTTTTGATTGTTCTCTCCACTGTAACTGTTTGTGCCGCATACCACTGTAAAAACATATCTCTTGTAATTTGTGTGTATACCGATCATGTCTAAATAACTAAATGTGTCTGTAATTTTTCTTTCTGGAGCTTTTCTCCCGGGCCTCTGCTGAAAAGGGCTTTTTCGGCTCAGTCAGACACCCCGGTTAACAAATGTAAAATAAAATAAATAAAAATATATATATATATATATATATATATATATATATATATATATATATATATACACACACACGCATATATATATATATATATATATATATATATATATATATATATATATACACATACAAATAATTTAGCTTATGTCAAGTTAGGTCCTTTTACCTCTGAATCTATACATATAACAAAAGGCACTAAACAATGATGTCCCATGTCACTGATTCTATTTGCTCTGGCTTTTGAAATATTGGCAGATTCAATTCGTAACAATATAAAAATCAAATGAATAGATGTTTAAGAACAATACAATTCTAAAGTAATGCTATTTGCTGATGACATATTATTAACATTATCTAATACAAAAGAGACCTTAGAAGAATTAGATATATTAATTGACAAATTTCACATCTTCAGGACTCCATTTCAATAAATCAAAATCAAAATTTTTATTTTTAAATAAAAAAAATAACTGCAGATTAAGGGTGATAACATCATAGGGAAACAAGAATCTACCTTAAAATATCTAGTAATTGAGTTATGCAAGGATAATAATGAATTAGTCTAAACAAACTATAGTAATATCATCAATACAATTAAAATCTCTGTGGAAAAATGAAACAACATAATATTAGCATTTGAAGATAGACTACAGTTAATAAAAATGGTTTTACTGCCCAAGATCCTATATATAGCCATGGCAATATAACTGTTACCAGAAAGGAATATACTTAAAGAAATAAATTCATGCCTAATAAAATTTTTATGGTTTTCCAAAAGAAACAGAATATCAGACCACGGAAACAGGGAGGATTAAACTTTCCTGATATAGAAACATACATAAAAGCATCAATATCTAAAACAATCTCAGATTGGTTAAGTCCAAATTACTCTGCAAGTTGGAAAGAATTGCTAACTGTAATATCAATAAATGAATTTGATTTACAAAACAAATTTCAAGTAACAGATAAAAACAATTTGCCATAGCACATAGTATATATTAGTATTCAGTATAGCATAACTAAACCCTTTAAAACTCGTATGATTTATTATTACATTGACTCATTTAGGAAAATTATTAATGCAAATATAGATTTAAAAATCTGGTTTGATCTTTTAACACCATTTATAGTCACAAAGAACTTTCCAAATAAATATATACAGAAATGATTAATTCCTGGGAACAGAGGGATTTGTTTGTTGGCTCCAATGCATCAAATAACTAAAAGTTTTAGATATGCAAGTAATAAAAACAACATACAAAATTCCCCAACAGGACTGGGTAACTTTGAAGAGTATTCTGTCATATTCACAAGATTTAAGTAGAGTAATTAACAATTCATCATTTAAAGAAATGCCTGCATTTATGAAATACATATATGAAATCATATATAGTGACTTTGACATGGGAAACAGTATTTCAAAATTTTACAAAATATTGATAAGCTATAAAACAACACCCAGAACCTCATATTGGAAATGTGTAACAAAAGGACACTAAACACAGTTAACTGAAGATATTAAAACAGATATATTATTATCAATACAATATACATCTTTTACACAATACTAGAACATTTTTAATTGGAAATGCTTGCACAAAGCATTCTTAACCCCAGACAGAATCAGTGAAATTAGTTCTTCCATAAAAGGAATATGTTGGAGATGCGAGCAAGTACACAATGAAGATTGGAATCACATTTTCTTTGATTGTGTTAAAATTAAGCCATTTTGGAATGATGTTAATAACTTTCTACAAGTTTTATTTAATGAATCATTTTATTTAACTAAAGCTCTTGTATTATTAAATGTGAACGAAGGTCCTCATTTGAATAGGTCAAACATGTATCTAGTCTGAACTATACTTGCAATTTCAAGGAAGTGTATAACAAGAAGATGGAATACAAACACAATACCAACTTTGGAAGACTTCTACAGCATACTGAAGATCACAGGATTATTGGGGATTACATTTAAAGAACTAAGAATTTATCCAAAGCCATTTATCAACAACCCTTAGGGAAAAGTCTTATCGTTGATTAACACTATACAATAATCTCTGATAATGGATTGGACATACTTATAAAGTAACTGTATACATTAAGATCTGTTATAGTGTCAGGCTAATGTAGTATACATAGTTATTTAAGATGTTATGTATAAATACTATGAAATTCATTCAAATGTATTTGAAAAATAAAAAAGATTTTGAGAAAAAAAATGTATGGTAACACAAGAACTTTTATTCTAGCAACTTTCTAAGTTTATAAGAGCAATATTTAAAATTTGTCACTATTGTGGGGTCTTTGTCCCCCATTATTTTTGGCTTTGTCCAGATTTTTCTCTGTTAAGAGGTTGAGAGCTATGATACATGGACATCTATCAGAAGGGAGTCAGTGTAGGGCCCTCACGCATGTGAACATGGACTGGTTGAAAAGTTGACAATTAGTTATCTGCAAAGTAAAATTCCAGGAAATTCATGCACAAACTTTTAGGTTGATAAACAATAAAAACAAATACTTGGTGTAAAAAATTGTCTGATATCAGAAAGACAAACAAGTAAGCACTTTGACAAAGAAGCATAGAAAGTGACAAAAAGTAATGGGATATCTAAGGAAAAGATTTACCAATTGAAAATCTGATTTTTGTATACATGCATAGAGTTATCAACATCATTTACTGCCAATATGTGCACTTATGAAGAATTTAATTTACTATCAGAAACAGAACTTGGATAGTTTTGAAAAAGAAATATATACAGAGTCTAACTATGAAACCACAACTAGTGTATTCTAAAAGTAGATTATATGTATATTGTTGAGGAAAGAGGTAGAAGGATTAGGAATTTTTTTGTAAGACCTCCAGGAAATCAAAATAATAAAACTGGAACTACTGAGCCAAGCAAAATTTCAATGTTCTTATACACAAGACAAATTCTGATATCCATGTCCAAATAATTCATAGTGGTTATTAAATTGAAAAATTAGCAAAATCATTAGTCTGTAATACCCTCCAATGAAGTTTGCAGAAGTTTTGTCATTCTCATGGTACCTGGCAAATGATGGGGGTGTAGCATCGTTGATGGACAGACTGTCAGTGCCATTTGTACAATAGCTCTTTTCTGACTCCTGTAACATAGAAACATATATTGCATATATACATATATATGCATAACATATTTTTAATTATTTTTCTGACTGCTATTTAGAATATGTCCTCATGCATGGCACACCGTTAATCTTAGATGCCTCCCTTGCCAAACTTAGTCTGATCTATAAAGCAGAATACTGTAGATGGTTTCACAGTGTAGCATCTGACAGTACTCTGCTTGTAGTTAATAAGATAAATTCACGTAGCTAATGTCCATCTCCCAACTTATAATGCTACTTTCATAAAATAATTTTATAAAGCAGAATACACAGATGGAAAAGGGTGGCCTTTTTCTATTAAGAAAGACATTTTCACTTTTGTGCAAATGTATTTTGTTGGCATGAGTTCCTTTAACTTATAATGTTAATTTCACATAATACTTTCATAAAGCAGGGCAAAAATGAATTTATCAGCATAAATAGTTGAGGAGTGATGAATAATTGGTGGATTTTATTTCATTTCATTATTTTTTTAAGTGCTGTCATATGTAGATCATGTCAGGAAGTTAAGAACATTTCTTTACATTGTTGTTATGTGCCAGGACCTTAATACCACTATATTACCTGTAATAGCGGTGTTATTTTCTAATTTCTATTACTATTTTACTAGTGTAACAATAGTTTGAATTGACACACATTGTGGGTGGTGCCCATGTATGTGCAGTTAGCTGGGCTGTGGATGGGGTTTGCTACTGCACATCTGGGGGGGGGGGGGCTATTACACTACACTTCTCTCCAAGATTACACAGGAGCACACTTATCTACCCTGGTCCAGTTACCATCATACATATCTGTTATTTACAAATCTTCACAGATACATATGTACATCAGCTGGTGAGGCCAGGCAACAAAATATTGCTGCTTAGAAATAAACAAATGCATTATGTGTAAACATAATGTGCTTATGATAATATTGATTAGCAATGGTGGAGTCTTACAGAAGTAGGCAACATATTTGCCAGAAGTTAAGCAAACTATATGACAGAGGGTGCTGGCATCTCATACACAGTACTTACATAAATCTCCAAATGTGTGTCCCCAACCCCTGAAAACAAAATTTTACAGACAATGTTGCTCACATTAAAGAATAAAAGGAAGCCGATGTTTGGGAAATGGATGTGAGATGGCATGATAATAAAGAAAAAGATAACAAAATTGTAATTGCTTGCATCATTGCAATATATTCTTAGACTGTTTATACCCACTAATATATGACTAATGACATACATGTGGAGTTCTATATACAAATTGCATAAACACAAGAAAAATCTAATATCTCAGTCTTCTACTACTTAGGCTGATGGTCTCTGACTCCAGATTATTCTGTATTATGTAAACAAAGCATCTGAGAAACATTGAGACCCTGACTGTTCTCATCATGGATCACTGTGTCACCTCCACCTAACCAGACTAATAGGGACCAATATGTATATATAGTAGTGATTTTTCATTTTGCCACTAAGTGTTTTAAGTGTCTTGCTGTAGTTTTAATACACTAAGAATCATCTAAGCAAGCTACCACTAGTAGTACTCATGTTCCTATCCACTACCTACAAACAAGAAAGGACTCATTTCAAACCACACACACACACACACACACACACACACACACACACACACACACACACACACACGCACAAGGGAGCCCGCAGGATTTTTTGCAGGGGGGTGCATTGCAAACCCAGGGCCCCGCCCATGTACCCCCAGAGCCCCACCCACACAGCCCCATAGCCCTGCCCCCTCCACCCACGCAGCCATTCCAGTGCCCCATTATTTGGATATTTCTCCCCATTTGTCATAGACACTGTTTAAATCTCTCAATGTGCATATTGTTTTATGCTTTACTTCTACAATGATTACAGATAGTTGGATTTCATTTACAACTTTTATTTCAAATTTTATAGCACAAACACTGATAGGCATTTACTAAACCTAAACAAAGCAATAATCTTACAATGAAAACAGACTTAGCATTAAAACTTTACCTTTGAAATCCACATTCACTGAAACAGCATTGAAACCCACATTCAAATAAAATGCATCTGGCCAGTGGCAGGGTAAGTTTACCGTAGGGCTGTTTTCAAATCATAGGCTCCTTGCACACATTTTTAGAACCATGCAAAAGTTTTTTGATTCACCTTCCTGACTGTATTAATTATACTATATAATAATTTAATTATATCCCTTGTATAATACAGCACCACTTGTTAGAGTGTGTTTTAAATTTATAGTTCTGAACATTTTTCCTTTAAGCAATGAAACAAATCATATGAACCAATAATGACAACCTACCTAATTCAGAACATTTCAACCATAAAGGGCCACTCAAACTTCTGTCATACAATCCACCAATATCAGTCAATATGCAGAATCTCTGCAGAAGTAAAAGTCATCTGAATAATTCCACATTAAAGAGATCTGAAACCAATGAAGAGGTTGTTGCTAGAAAACAACTTTATATTTTAGTGTTTCATTTACAAATTCAGTGCTTGTTGCCTTTGAAGAATAAATTGCCAATGTTACATTAAAAGAAATGGTAAGCTGGTATATTACAATAGGGAATGGGTGGCAAGCTGAAAACCAGGTTGATAGTTATTAGGAGTCTCATCCAAAGGAGGACATACTAAGAACTGCAGTACCATATACCCCCTTAAAATACAAATGTACATGCTGTAGGAATAGAACCTACAGCCCTTTGCATCAAGATGCAAGTTTGCTACCTGCTGTGCTAACACTGCTTTAAAATTCTATACCACAATAATGATACCATTTGCTAAACAAAACTGTTGCACATTTTAAGCAGACTAACATGAGCAGCAGTAACCTTTGCTTCCCTTGAAGCTCACAATTCCTTGAAAATGCACTTGAAAATAAATTCCACCTGTTAGATCGAACTAGGATATTTCTCTCTCTCTCTCTCACTCTGTCTGTCTGTCTCTCTCTCTCTTTCTCTCTATCTCACACACACACACACACACACACACACACACACACACACACACACACACACACACACACACACACACACACACACACACACACACCTCAACTTCTTAGTGCAAGAAATCTGGACAAAGCCTAAAATAAACAGGGACAGATTATAAATATTGCTTTCATGAATAACAGGATTTGTGTTGGTATTGCTAGAATAATAGGAATTGTGTTGATATGCATTTTTTAAAGGATATGTCTAAAACTATTTAGCAACTTCAATCCTTTTTTGGAGGAATATAGGACACACTTCTGGACAGTCTGCAAAAAACCTGGACAGCTGAGGGGTATGCTACCTCCCTTAGAGATTTTGTCAAACTGTCCTCCTTTCCACATATTTTTACAATGTTTACTCATTCTAACCTTGACAATGTACATAAATAGATTTTGTCAAAGTTACAACAACTTAGTTAAAGAAGGCTTTCTGGTTGCCCTTCACCTGTGTGAACTTGGTGTTTGTTTTTTTTTTTTTTTTTTTTTGACAGAAAGGTATAAAGGAACTCATGGCTATGTATACAGTTGAATCTCTCTGTACTGAAGTACTCCCCACCATGATGCTGCTTTAATAAATAGTGTATTTGCATTCAGAAACTTTTACAGTTTTTATACTGAATTTTATAGCTACATGAATTGGAAAATAACCAATTTCCTTTTCAGAGCCTAAGCTAAAAAGTCCACTCCTTACAAGCACTCTTTCCACTGGAAAACATCTATATATGCATCATCTCAGAGACCTAGTTCAAGACTGATGACAGCACTATTTAAATGCAGAATTTCAATACCTGCCACAAGTTCAGGCCTACCGCCTTAGATGAAAAGGTGATGGTGTCTACATATTCTTAAAGAACAATTCATCTCCAGACTTGCTAGGTGAGATAATAACATGGAATTCCTCTACATCCAACTTAGCATTAACAAAACTCCTTACTGTGTCATACCTAACTATAGGTCCCCTCTATGTACCCCATCAGTCCATATCTCCTACCTAACTAATATGGTGTCCCTGTGCATTAAGCCAACACCATTATTCTAGGAGACTTCAATCAACTACTCCTCCATTAACTGGGAAACTTTTATATCCTTGAGTATGTATTCCCAGACAGTTCTGGATTTCATCAATACAGGATATCTGGATCAGTTAGTCTGTACCCAAACAAGAGTGATAAAATCCTGGACCTGGTCCTTATCAATATGGGACAACTTTGGTGTCCACCAACTGCCACATCCTCCCTGGTTAAACTGGACCACAAATCAGTCACATTCATTAAAAGACTGAAGACAAAAGCATCTTCCAATACCTATGTTTTCAGATATTATGCTAAGGTTAATCTACTAAAACTAAGTGATAGCCTGAATTATGTGGAATCCTTTACTGTCAAATCCTGTGCACATGTAAATAGCTGCATAGACACATCTATATCCCTCTGAAGTAAATACAAAGCCACATTTAAGAATAATTCCTTTTAGTCAAACCCAAATATAAACAGGCTCTGTAATAAAAGAAAACATATTGCCTGCAAAAATAAATGTAACTCTCAAGATGCTAAAGACACTCTTGCTAAGCTTAATAGGGAGCTTGTTACCCTGATCAAATCAATGAAAACCAGATATGAGGTAAAAAAAATAACCAACTAGGTGAAGGGCAACCAGAAAGCCTTCTTTAACTATATTAGAAAACTCAGAAACAATTTGCAGCACTGCACGGAAATAAAAGTAAATTATTTTAATTTCCTGGGCATAGGCAATTTACTAGCAGACAATTTAGTTCAAGCTTCAAACATGTATGTGTGTATATATAGCAGAGTGGCCAGAATTCAATATTTTGTGCTCAGACGTCATAAATTTGCCCATACACCACCCAGCTAGCTACCACTTAAACATATACTCAGAAATCTGTTCTTAAAACTTCAAAAAGGGATACATGTTTAACTATTGCAACTTATAAACCATGAAATGTTATTTTTAGTGGTGCATTTCTATCAGGTAGGTATATTTTGCACTCTACACAGTTTAGTCAGGTCTAACCATTCTAAATCTTAGAACTATAAAGTTTCTGAGACAATCAGAAAAAAATTAAAATTTTGCTTAGTGGCAGTCACCAACATTGTGATCAGTCCCTTATCCCAGATACTTAATATACTTTCACTGGCTTATGTGAGTAATCACAAAACCATCACTTTTGAAATCCCACCCCTTCAATTATTTAAATTTATTGGCCATCCTACAGTATTTCATAGTACCAAAATACAAAAGTAACCACCCCTTTCAGTCCATCTTGCTGTTTTAACTTTTTAAACAGGTAAAACTCAGTTACCTACTTTCTTCATCCTAGTGCACTCTGCACCACACTGCAATCTAAAACTCAAGTTACCTACTTTTCAATCTAACTTCTCTAGTGCACACTGCTTTCAATCTTACCTTTAAGCATCCCTGTTACTAGCACTTTCTCTAATACCTAAAAAGATCATCTCTACTTGACTCCAAGTAGACTTTTCTCTATCTGTTAAACCTAGCACTTGCTCCTACAGTACTTATTACCTTGATACGGCACTCTTATAGATAGCACCCCAAAAGGCAACCCCCATTTCTCGGTCACACGTCCCCGAACCTCTTTTAAAGTTTTTGTCTAGTCCTTCTAGCATGTCGAGGGATCAGTTGCTAGTGTCCTCTCCTGCTCAGCTGGTGAACCTGGGAATACTGAGACAATGTTACAATTGCCTCATGTACACAGACAACCCTCTCCTCCTCCCACAAAACACAAATACATGCAGAGATGCAACTATACGGCCAAACTGGAGGCTGAGCTCTCTCAACATAGGACTGGCAAGACCAGTCAGGAGGAGAAGGTTACCACACACACTATAGACCCAGTCTCACATAGTACCATCACAACCTCAAATCATACACATAAACACACAAAGACATACGCTCTGATCAAAAATCTACCAAAACAGCAGAGGCCACCAAAGCAGACACCCAAACAACCACCACCCCAGAACACAACACCTGCTACACATAGACCTCACAGTCAGAGTGTCAAACAGTCACAGCCCCCAAACACAATGCCAGACACACTAGTCATTGGTGACTCCATAGTCAGACACACCACCAGACTAGAAGGTCACAGTAAGCTGCCTGTCGGGCGCTAGAATCCGCCACAAGCACTCAGGTCTCTCAACAGCAGGTACAAATATGACTCAGTCATTGTCCACGCTGGTGTAAACGACCTGAGGCGTATGGACTACATGAAAAGAGACATTGAGGAGCTCTCTGATTATGTAGCCCAGGCAGGTATGACCCTGACCTTGAGCAGTATCCTACCTTCACCAAGAATGATGCCACAATACAGAGATAAGATGATCAGCTTTAACAATTGGCTTAAACTCTGGTGTCATTCAAAGGGGATCCAATGTCTGTCTGCCTGGGATGACATGCTGGACAATGGCTTGCACCTGTCACCCCTGGGATTCGGATTGGCAAAGGCACCCCATAGTGCCTTTTTAGGCAAGGCTCAAATTCTAAACCTACCACCCTAGAACACAAAAAGGAAAAAACTAAGGGTAATGCTGCTCAATGCCAGAAGTCTAAATCTCAAAATGCGAGGCCCTTCTCAGTATGGAGAACATCGATGTCTGTGCAGTGACAGAAACCTGGTTCAAGGCTCCTGAGAGCACCCCAGCACTATCAGGTTTTACCTCTTATCATGCGGCCCCAAAATCCGGACAATACCAAGAAAGGAGGGGTATCCATATTCATCAAAGACACCCACACCTCAAGACTGGTGGCAACGCACGATGCATCGGAGACCATCCAGGTGCAATTAACCATAGGCAAGACTGCTCTGCAAATTGTAGCATGTTACAGGCCACCCTCACAAACTCAGGAACCTCACATGGCCTTCCTGAAAACACTAGAGGGATAAATGTATCACCAAACACCATCATACTAGGTGACTTCAATTACCCTAATATAGACTGGGAACACTACTCAAGCCCAAACACCCTAGCCCAAAAGTTCCTGGAATTCATAAACTCAAATGCCATGGAACAACTAGTCACCATCCCCACAAGAGGAGAAAACATACTTGATCTCATCATCACGAACATGGGAGCACAATGTTCAACACCGAAGTATACCCCTCACTGGTGAGATCAGATCACAAACTAATCTCGCTGGAGGTCCTCATCCCACCCCACCTGAAATAAAAAGACCACAGTAAAGAACTACACTTCTAAAGACTAGTGTGGTCTCCTTTAAGGCCCCAAACAGTACTCAAGCCGCTGAATCACTTACAAATGCCTTCTACCAGCACCTGCAGGACTGCATGGATAAGGCAATCCCAAGCAAAACAAAGACTCTTTGTACTCTGGTGGACCCCAGCCATAAACAAACTCTACAACAAAAGGAGGAAGCTACTACAAGATAGAGCAAAATCCTTAAAAGGTAAGACACCCTTGATCACTATAAGTAAAAACTAAGAGCTCTCATAAAATCATCCAAAGCAAATTTTGAGAGAAAAATAGCTAAAGACTCAAAAGACAATCATAAGGCCTTCTTTAGCTATGTTAGAAACCTGGGAGGAAACTCCCAGATATGCTCAGAACTAGTTCAAAATGATGTGAAGATTACTGATCCTACAGACATTGCCAACATACTGGCTGACAGGTTCAGTGCAAACTTCTCCCCCCCCCAAAAAAGAGATATCTATACCAAGCATTGCAGCCCCCAAACATCTCCAACGCCCAAGTGAGAACTGCTCTCTCCAAAGCAAAACACAGCATCCATGGGACCTGATGGTGTCCCCGGCTGTGTGCTCCATGAACTCAACGAGAATTAAACCCACAGCTAGGACAGCTGTTTAATCATAGTCTTACCTCTGGATACGTGCCATGCAACTGTGGTCCCACTTCACAAAGGCGGTGCCTCCACCGACCCTGGAAATTACCGGCCCATTAGCTTGACAAGCCTTATCTGCAAAGCCATGGAGAGGATCATAATGGACCTCATAAATAAAGACATAGGGAATTTGCAGACTTTGGATCCATCCCAGTTTGGCTTTGTCAAAGGCAGATCATGCCTTCTAAACTTGGTTGACTTTTTCAAACAGTCACCAAAGCCATTGATGAGGAAAGGCAGTCCATACAGCCTACCTCGATCTGGCGAAGGCCTTTGATACAATACCCCTCGGTATCATTGAAAAACTCATCAGCTTAAATGTTAACCCATACATCACAAGATGGGTTGCAAACTGGCTGAGTGACAGAACCCACAGGGTCAGAGTTGCTGGCGCCATGTCAGACTCAAAGCCTGTCACAAGTGGTGTACCACAGGGCTCAGTCCTGGCTCTTGTTTGGCATCTACCAAGCAAACACAGGAGGGTTATGACAAAGTTTGCAGATGACTGCAAACTACATCTGACACAGATATCCTTCAGAAGGGTCTCACAGAAATGGATAACTGGTGCCAGAGCCAAAATGCAAAACAAGGTTACCCCTAGCTACCAAATAGTGGCAATCCACTGAGTACAGAAGAAGTTATCAGGGACCTGGGACCCAGGTTGATAGTAGTCTGTCATTCGACACCCATGTAGCTAAAGTAGTTAGGAAGACCTTCTACATTGCCCACCTTATCATGAAGGGATTCTCATCTAGATCAACATCAGACCAATGATTGAGTACAATGCCCCATTCGAATGTATCTGACCCGACACTTGCAGCAGCTGGAGGCAAGTTCCTCACCAAAAGGATAAAGGGTCTCAAACATCTGTCCTATGCTGCCCGACTGAAAGAACTCCAGCTCTATTCAGTAAACACAGCTTGCTCAGAGGTGACCTTTGCCTAACATACAAGGCCATGTCAAACCCAGATTTGATGAATATGCTTCACCTCAAAAATCTAGATCCGTCAGAGCCACAAGGGTGGGAGACTTAAACCTCGACCCGCTATTAATAGGACGCGGCTGGAGGGATAGATTCATCACCCAAAGACTCCTATGCTGTGGAATAAAATCCCGGTATATGAGGCAGAGCACCTCGCTGGCCTTGTTCAAGAGAAATCTTGACCAATGGATGGGAGATGGATTACCTCAGTGTCACTGCTCAACAGAGGCACAGCAAAATAATGGGTATAGTTCCCCATACTAAAGGGGTGGTAAGCCACAAAAATAAACTATGGCTTTTGTAAATGCCCTCGGGCAGATAGCCTAGTATGAACCTATGAACCTATGAACCTATGATCTCCTCTCTTTAGAGGTTGTCCTCTGCACCTTTATAAGTCCTTTTGATAAGTGTTTTTGTCATCTTCAATGCCCACTCCTTTTTTATGAATAATCTATTTGACAGATTTTATAGGCAGAAGGATACAAGACCACATCTGGATCGACATTGCTGGCTACCTCATTTATTATGGCTGCTGGTCCCTCTTGGCTGATGTTGGCTTCTTCCATCATTTCCATCACCTAATACACATCTGGAGAGTTGTGGTGGCTATATGATTTGAGGAGCTCTTCCCTCTTTGCCACTGTTAAAGTAACAGACTTTCCTTTGTATCTTTTGGTGTGCATGGGAGCACAGAATTACTTCCACCTAACATCACCCTAAATGCTTTTGAAAGCTAACAGGAACTAACACTGTCTTCCCACTTATGCTCCTCTCTGTAGTTGCACTATCAAAATGACTCCCAAAACAATAGCTTCACTAGTAGCATGTTACACAGCCTTTTCCAACAAGCCTCCTTCCTTCTGGGTATTAGTTACTGCTTCCTGGTTTCTAAATTCTTTGCTGATATAGCATAGCAGCTACTTATTAGTCTTACATACTCACACGCTGACTGCAGGTGGTAGCATCTGTGACTGATGGGCTTGTTAACATTTGAGGTCCTTTGTAGAGAGGAATGCACTGACCAAGATGTTTTCAACCAATTTCCATCTTGCCAAATCATCGAATTGGAGTAATTTTCAAGCTTTCATATGTGACTGATCAGGCCTTATAGTAGCGGCAGGAGTATTGTTTTAGTTAAGAAGTCACCAGAAAGCCCTGAAAATGATGATTGTGCATTCAGCTGGCTAGTAGTAAAATGGTCTGCTGGTGGATATACAAAAGGCTTTATCTGTTATGTTTACAATCCCCCTTTTTTGCTGTAATACTTTTAACACTTATTGAGAATTTACTTT
This sequence comes from Protopterus annectens, assembly GCF_019279795.1. Classification (NCBI taxonomy): domain Eukaryota; kingdom Metazoa; phylum Chordata; order Ceratodontiformes; family Protopteridae; genus Protopterus; species Protopterus annectens. Next base: position 246,959,417 of record NC_056744.1, read on the forward strand.
TGCTGTTGTGACATGGACCTGTAAAAAGAATTTTATATTTTGGAAGACTGCAGTCTTAAACAGAGACAATGTTTGTACTGATAACTCCTGCACTTTGCCTTTGTAAATCATATGACAACATTGGTCACTTCCTACTATAGACTTAACCCTTTGACTGTCAATGACACAATCTTAGATATCATTACTGCTAACAACCCAGGCAGATTCTATGGAATAATTGTTTTGGTTAATCCTATAACTGATCACTGCTCAGTAAACTTTCTGATTATGCAACAGGCTGAATACAGAATGTTCTGTCTCTCTCACCAGAGAGCCTCTGGTTTCAACCAGTCTAGAAGTGATTGACTGGAACAGAATGTTGTCTCTTCTGTCATCACACTTGCATTACAAATTGTGTATTACTGTACATGTATTAAATGTTTAGTTATTGGAGCTTTTCTCCCCCGGGTCACCACTGAGAATGGGTTCTATACACAGTCAGACTTTCCTGATAAACAAATTTCAAATAAAGACAAAATAAAAATGCAGTCTAGGACAGGTGGTTTATTCAGATATGTAATTATGCACTTCAAAGAAGATAGACAGCAATATAATTAACAGTGGCCAACTGAAGAATAAAAGGCACCAGAAACTTCCAGCTAAAATTAATCTAATGCAGGGAGAAAGCATGGAAGAATTGCAAGGTTACCAAGCAACTTCACATGCATCAAATATTTCTCAATTTCAACCCTACAAATAGGACTGAAATTCAAACTGCAGTGCAGTTCTATTTATTTTTTGTAGGCAAAAAAAACAGTCAGCTACTAAATCAACGACGGGCTAGCTTGACTGAAGCTGAAAGGATCTTGTCTAATTCAGAACTCAACTAATGACAAATTGATTTTGCCTAAGTTGGATAGGCAGACACAAATGCATTCGCATTTCCACAAAACATGTCTGCAGTCCATCTTTGCTTATCCTTATTTTCTCTGGACCATGATAAATGTAATGAAACCTAATGCAATCCTTCACTTCACTCCAAGTTCCCTTTAAAAACTGTTACTACTAAGCCTTTAAAGACCCCCCCCTGCCAAATTACTAACTGGAGGACCTTAAGCTCAAGGACAGCTTCTTTCTGACTTTAAGATAGCAACACCTTTTATGACAATGCCTTCAGGCCATATTTTTAATGTATCCTTAAGCTTCTGATGTCAGTTTTGACACGCTGCAAGAGAAACCTAACTTGCTCCTCTTCCCTAGGCTGCTGCTTGTTGAGTCCAGCGAACTTTCTCCACTTTTATAACTTATAACTTCCTCCAAAGACCTTAGGGTAAACTGCATATGCACACTGCACAGACTTAAAAAAAATATACTAGTAATAATGACTCCTGTCATTTTGAGCATTGGTGCAGAAATGGTGTCAATAAACTCATAGTGCTTTATCAAGTAACTATCTTTGCAGTAGGTAGACAGATACTAACCTGCAGATAGGGAAGTCAATATTATAGCAAGTTATTGCTCTGCAAGCATCAGTTGCACATTTCTTGGCACGTCCGGGACACTTATTTTCTGCAGTTTACTGCCATCAGTCACAAACTAACCACAATGACACAGAAAGCCATGGCCACACACCTACCACAAGTACAAAAACAATTAATTATAAAATTTATGGGTTGTTTTTGGCTGGGGGACACTTACTTTTCTTAGGTACAGAATGGTCACTGGTATACAAACCATGTTTAAATGTATCAATCAGCCTTTGTGCTGAATGTACTATATTATTATTAGTAATAATAATAATTTCCTTGATTTCTATGATTTCCTATTGGTGATACAAAGTCCTGTCCCACTACCTTCCTGATATTACATTTTCTCATCAAAATATGTGCCAGTATTTGTTGAAAAATTCCTCATAAAACTAATTTGTTTTAAATATTTGGTCAAGCTTACTACACTTAGACCTTTTATCATACGGATTACAAATACTACATCTTTTTCAACCTCTTCTAATGCATTTTCAACAAATACTCCAGATAACTTCATTGTCGGCAATGTTGAATAATTTCCTTGGAATATGCAAGCTACCACACAACCCCCATAATTTTATTCAGAAGAAAAGTCCAGCCAAGTAAAGTTTTGCTGAAGTAATATTTGCACAGTCATGAACAAATAACAATACTAAAGAAAGCATTTAAAAAACAGAAAGTATTTTGTTAACACATCTGACTTTTCATTTGCCCCTACCACATTTTTTAATCGAAATAGTCAGAGACCCTCAGGAATCTCCTAGTAGAGACACATGTTCAATGAGCAAAATGTCCTTGCCATGTCAGTACTTCAGTCACTAATTTCTACCATGTATGTGCAATCACTAAAAGACACCAAAGTAAAAGATGTTCTCAGTGATCACTAATAAGTCACACTGCTGCTGTAGTACATTCCCATTTACAAATAACAGTTTACATTATTGTGAAATGCCCATCATATAAATAAAGCAAACATTTTATGAAGTGAACTTAATAATCTTACCTCGTTTTCAACTATTCTTAATAATTTGCAATATTTCTAATATTTTCTTACTTTAAAATGTCTGTGGTATCTTAATTAATTTGCCTGCTAACTCAAATAATCCCAAGCTGATATGATGTTGCTAAACTTACTACTCATGTAGGTTTAGGATTCTTTACACATTTTGCATACAGATAAGGCCCCTTTAAAGCTATCTCTATGAATCGTAGTGATACGCAAATGTGCATGGCTCCTTATGCATGTAACTGCCTTCCTACTTTAATTCACATAAAGCTTATCTTCACGAATCTACACTTTTGCTTTAAGTAGACATTTTTTTCAACACACCTGCACAATTATGTTGTCATCTTCAACAACATCCACTGACTACATTTCCATACCAACGTAGAGCTGTTCTTCTCAGATTACCACTACTCACAACTAAAGACCATGACTATGAATAATGCACATTGCAATCAGATATGACCAAGACAGTAATTCCTTTGCAGAACCATAGGAAGCCCCTGGGAGCATCCTAGGGCTGACTCTTCATCTAATCAAGGCAAGGGGCTAAGAATCAAGCTTGCACTGTTCAGATAAAAAAGACTTCTGGGAAGCAAGACAGATGGAGTACCCAAGACCACGCACCAACTAAAAGAGTGCTGCTGGCCAGTTTGCCAGCACAGATATCACCTGGGACAAACACTAACTTCTTTCAGTAGATCCCAGTCTGATGAACAGATAAATTGATCATCTAGCAGAAGGCTGTCTTGGAGCTTACTGTGCTACTCCATCTGTGCTATTGCCTTCATTCTGCCTGAAAATCAGATTATTTCTCAACCAGCACAAGATAGGTAGGGTCAAGACATGAGGATAAAAGAATGATAGAGGAAGTCAAGGCCTTGTTGTACACTTTGGCCACCTGAGAAGCATCTCCAGGTCTGAACTTTTGAAATGCTGTTGAAAGACATGAATCACTATATGACAAGAGGCCCATGTCAGGTTCCTTAAAAACACCAGACAATGGTCAGTGGATACTGTTTCAGGTATTTCAGTTGTAATGAAAGAAGGCTATGGTCAGACCATGTTATGCATTTCCTCACCAGGTTACTGATCTTAACACCCACATGGAACATCAAAATATGACCATATATGTGGTAGCAGAATTAACAACTTGAATAAAGCTAAATCATTCATAATACAAAAAAATGTTTAACAGCCACCACTGATTCATTATTGAACCTAATTTTGAATTAACCCAAAATTAGCCATTTGTGTGACATCATGACCAAGGGCACAAGGAAGTACATGAATTCATAAAGGAACATTCCTGCACTACTGAGTGCATGCTAGATAAGGAGTTACCAACAGTTTGCTCCTGTACCCATAAAATATTCAAAAGAAATGGCAGCTCCAACCAAGAACCTTTTCAGACCAACAACTGGACAATGGAAATGTCAAGTCTTCTGCTACACTGATCCTCTTAGGGAACCACACAACTGGGATCCTAATCACATGAATAAGTCTGTAGTGGGAAACAAGCCAACTTTAGATGGTAATGAGCTGGTCAGTATCATAGAAAAAGTAAGATATAATACAGAATTCTGTCCAGCACTACAGTAGAAGGGTGTCCTGCTTCTTTACGCAGATAAAGAAAAGGATCCACTTGTATGTGATGCATAACCATATCATGAGGTCATGGACCATGTTTCACTCCATGTGAAGAGCTGCATAACAGTGAAATAGGCCCATGCTTGCAGTAATTCCCCAAATGCCAGTCATGATGAATACAAGCTGTGTACCTCTTCCCAACACTCAGCCTCCTGCAGGTAAAATCAATACTGGCAGGAAGACAGGGAAGTACTAAACATGGCATGACAAGAAATCTATTCCAGTTATAATTAAGAAAACCGTGGCTCAGCAAAAGGATAAAACAGCAAACTGATGCATAGTGTGTAAACAGAATATTAACATTTCTTTATAAATAACAAAAAATAAACAGCAATACAAAAATAATACCATCATTTCAAAAGATAAAATACAGAAAAAAAAACAATAAAATTAACAATGCAAACAGAAAAAGAGGAAAAAAACAAATCAGCAGTAAATTTAGGAAACATCAATCAAGCTCCAGGACATAGTAAAACAAAAGGATGTACACTAACAACAGAAATAAGTTTAAAATTGTGTGTGGCATGACACAAAAACCCTGATGGTAACAATGAAGTGGAAAACACAGCTATAATTAAGATAAGTTTGAGTAGCAGCAGAACACCTAAAGTAACTTTTAATCTAAAGATGCCACTACACTGTCTTGAGAGCAAATAGCTAACCTCACCTGTTATTTGTATGTTCGTCTCATCCGTGAACTCCAGTCCAAATGTCTTCTTCTGTTATTCAAAATTCACGCGGGCACGGAAGATGAAGATGTAAAACATCAGTCACACAGATGCAAAAGCGTCTGTGTGACTGGACTTGAAGGGCGATCTTAAAGAAGAACACCCTAAAAAAAAATATATATATTTTTTTTAATTAAAAGAAGATTAATCTACTAGCCAGCTGATTCCAGGGGGGTGCAAGTGCAGCCTCTTGCACCTGCCTGCGGGTGCCCTTGCACACGCACACACATGCACACACACAAAAACACATTCAAATAAGCAAATATTCATCCAGTCTGTACAAAAATCACACAGAATGACTTCCTGCTAAACACGCATGAATTCTAAAATAAGTCTGACTGGTCAGGGGAAAAAAAGGCCAACTAAAATAAAAATAAACTCAAAAGTTGGAAAATCCTACCTATGTTCAAGAGAAACCTTGACGAGTGGATGGGAAACAGAAAATTTACCCCAGGGATCACTGCAGTGGCTCTGCTGGACAGAGGCACAGGGAACTAATGGCTCTGCTGAACCAAGGCACAAGGAACTAATCTAATGGGGTGGCAAAAGCCAACACATTCTGGCTAGGCTTATAGATGCCCTCGAGCAGATAGCCTAGTACTTACCTATGAACCTGTGAAACCTATGTATGGAAATAACTGCCCATCCAAACCACAGTTAAAGTAAGAAAACCTGTAAAGTGCACAGATAAATTCCAATACTATAGAGCATTACATTCCTTAAGAAAAAATTGCAACAAAACTACAGTAAACATGTAATTTGCAATTACTTCTTCCTCAATGTGCCTGTACAGCACAACAGCTGAAAAACAACTCACCACAGTTCAACAAAATCTCTCAGAAGTAATACAAGTTGACCATACCAGCTGTTTGGAGCAATTATATTACATTTTGATGCAGCAATAGTCTTCGACAGAGATGATGATCTATTTTTGAAATGAGCCATCAAAGGCCTGCCTAGTACCACACAACAAAATATGGTCATTATCCTTAGTACATTCCTCAAAAATTGACTAACCTCATAATTCTTCCTTCCACAAAACTCAACCAGCTTTGTTTTAAATATAGAAGAAAAAGAATTAAGTAATATAAAAAGATTACTCTAAACTTTCTTTCAGTTTCCCTCTGATTGTGAAATGCTCATTATACTGATCACTGCTGCAGTAGTCTTAGCTTAATGGGTTATATCCTGCCAAGGATGTAATGGCAGACTAGCTTCCAAAGCTTCAGGGAACCATCCTTATGCCCAAACTGTCAAGCAGCTTGAACTGAGCTAACAAAAAGACAAGTTTGGCATGAAGCCCTTCAGAGCTTTCCTGCCACCAAAGTGTACGCTCCTCTGAGACTTTCAAGGATCAACAGTCAATATGCACTTTCTTTTACTGGGCAGATATGTTCCCTTTGAGGGGAAAAAACTTCCATTTTCTTAAATTCATTGATGTTTTATTACTTTCCTCTTCAGGAAAATTATTTTAAAGCTAGGAGTGTTCTGTTTTAATGAACTGTCTTGTGACTGTAATGTACTTTTAAACAGAGCACTCATTTTTCTTTCAGTTTGAAAGTAGTTTAAACTAATTGATAACATATTTTCTGTGGAGAAAACTGTGTTTATTTTTCCTCGGTGAAGCAGACATAGTGTTTTAAAATTGTTTTTACTGTGCTTTTTTTCTGTTAAAAAAAAATAATAATAATAGTAATAATAATAATTATAATAACTGTTGTGCACTTGTACCTTTACTGGCATTTGCTGCTTGTCTTCTCTTGGGAAACAGGCATCATTTTTTTTGTTTGACCATAGAACAAACTACCAGTCCCATGGTCAATCCTTCTTTCAGCTACAAAAAGAAAAAGGATAAGAAACAGCCTTTGCCTCCACAGCAGGCTAGGAATTTGCCTCAGCTGTAGGTGAGTGACTCTGCTGTGGTCATTAGTTGTACCTCAGACCACTTATCTTTTACCCTGGATCCCTATTGTGTAGCACCTTCAACCACTATGGAGTGGGCATTATCCATGTCCTCTGTGGCTCAAGGAAGAGTAAACCTGTCTGGTGGACACCTGCAATAAATAAACTCTATAATAAAAGGAAATAAATTGCTGTCCAGGACCAAGAAGGAGCAGCTGCCTAATTGGAAACAATCTCTCCTTAGCCTGAACAAGCAAATAAGAGCACTAGTGAAATTCTCCAAAGCAAACTTCGAGTCCAACCTAGCCACATCTATTAAAGACAATCATAAGATCTTCTTCACATATGTCCACAGTCTCAAAGGAAGCACTCAGATCTGCTCAGAACTGGTGGTCAAGGATACCACATACAGAAATGCTGTAGATATAGTCAACTTGCTGGCAGACAAGTTCAATGAAAACTTCACCCCTCTGTTCCCCCCATCAGTAAATCAGGACATCCCCAGAATCTGCCCCCTTCCATTTATATCTAGGGAGCAAGTCGTAACTGTCCTCTCAAAGGCAAAAATACAGCCTCCATGAGAACTACTATCATCCCAGGCTGCATCCTACATGAACTCAGGCAGGAACTTGCAGTACCATTAGGTGCCCTATTCAACCAAAGCCTGAGTACTGACTTCATGCCAACTGAGTGGAGGACAGCCACTGTCATCCCTTTGCAAAAAGGTGGAGCATCCACCGATCCAGGAAATTATAGACCCATCAGCCTTAACTAGCCTGATCTGTAAGGCCATGGAATGGATCATCATGGACCTCATTAACAAGGACTTTGACAACCTCCAAACACTCAATCCCACACAGTTTGATTTCATCAAGGGGGGGGGTCATGCCTGTTAAATCTGGTTAACTTCTTTGAGACAGTCACCAAAGCCATGGATGAAGGGAATACAGTGCACATCGCCTACCTTGACCTGGCCAAAGCCTTCGATGCTATTCCCCACTCAGGTATAATAGATAAACTCTCTCAGCTAGGTATCAGTCTGTATGTTACCAGATGGGTAGCAAACTGGCTGACTGATAGAACACACCTAGTCAAAATAGTGGTAGCCACCTCAAACAGTAGACCTGTAATGAGTGTTGTACCCCAGGGATCGGTTTTGGGGCCTCTGCTGTTTGGGATATACTTTTCTGAGGTGCAGACCACAACTAGTGGGCTATGGCTGACCAAGTTTGCAGATGACGGCAAGCTGGGCATTACATCAATTCTCCTAGGGATGTGGACATCCTCCAAGAGGGTCTCACCCAAACAAATGACTGGTGCCAGAAACATGGCCTCAGACTAAATGCCAACAAATGCATCATCATCCCTCTTGGGGAAGAGTGTCATCCCCACAAATTATTACATTAATAACAAGTTCCTAAGCAACCAATCAGTCATGAGGGACTAAGGGCACTCAGGTTGATAGTAAATTGACTTTTGACCACCATATTGGCTTTGTTGTATGGAAAGATTTCTACATGGCCCACCTCATTTGTAAGGGGATCTCATCCAGGGACAAGAAGATCATAACATCCCTGTATTCTTCCCTTATTAGACCCATTATTGAGTACAATGCCCCTTTTGGCATGTACCTCACAAACCACATTGAGCAGCTGAAGAGACGACAGAGTTTCCTCACCAGGAGAATCCAGAACATCAAACATCGGCCCTACACAAGTAGGCTAAAAGCCCTGTCCCTCTACTTAGTCTCATACAGATCCTCAGAGGTGACCTCTGTTTGGCATACAAAGCAATCTCAGACCCCGCCTTGATAGGTCTGCTACATATCCGCAAGTCAAGCTATATGCGAGTAACCCACAAGCGTGACCTCAACCTGGTCTGTGACATCAATAGGTCTTGTTGGTGGGACAGATTTGTGTTCCAGAGACTCCCCTTCTGTGGAATAGACTCTCTCTAGTAGTCAAGCAGAGAACTTCATTAACCCTTTTTTAAGTGCAAGTTGGATAACTGGACGGGGAACAGAAAATACACACCTGGGATTCCACCTGTGAATCTACTGGACAGGGGCATTGGATGCTGACTTGTCGGAACATGGTCTAATTTCTTGGCTAAGCTTGTAAGACCCTCAGGGCCAATAGCCTAATAACTTCCTATGATCCTATGATCCTATTCTCTCTGTGGTGGTTTATTTTTCTCTGAGACCCTTGCTAGAATGTCCCAGTGTTTTCACTGGAAGAATACTGAGGTTTCTCTGTCCCTCAGAAAATACTATGAGTTTTGCAGAAGGATTTTCCAGCATGTACACCCAATCCTCCTGTTCTGTCAGCTTAGAGATGGGTATGCTACTGTCTGCGATTTCCTTGTTAGTCAGCCAGCTGTGTACAAAAGCAGATAAGATGTAAAAATTTCCTCAGTCTTTTAAATTTTTATACACTATTGCCAGACCTGGCCTTCAGCTATAGTATTAGACGATCCCACTGCTGCTAAGCACTTATTTCCAGCTGATATTACTTTGCTCTCCTCCCTAGGTCAATTTAAAACTAGACTCAAACAATGTCTGGCACTAAACTGGCTTTGCCACTGCAACAAGCCTGGCTAACTCTCACCAAGAATTTGAAAAATCTATTAATCAAATTACTGTTAAATTTACCCCTGTCACCAGGGAGTAACTCTAACCTGTTGAACTTGTCTATTCATGTTTGCTTATGTATTCTTTGTCAATACCATATTTGTAATATGTTTTCATTGTTTTTATTGTATCTGCTTACCTTGGAGCTTTTCTCCCTGGACCTCCTCTGAAAATGGACATGAATCCAGTTGGACTATCCCGGTCAACAAACGTAAAATAAAAATAAAAATAAATAGTTAATTCCAGTTGTACTCTTTCTGATAAGGAAGGGAAATGATTGATAAGTATGGAGAAAAAAGTGTATACTTCTGCAACTTTGTTTTTCAGAATATTGAACTATCAGATTCATATGTTAAAGCTTGTTCTGACAATTTGTGAAAACATGAGGAACGTTTTATCTGCAGTTTCTTCTTGTGAAGAAAAAGCTGCTTTAAATAACTTAGTTTCTTCTTTTGCACAAGTTACTACTCATTGTTTGCAGTGTATTGTATGACTCTGTTGATACTTCTTATGGCCACTGGTACTGTGTTAAGGAGATTTGTATGGCTGCATTTAAGAACCTTCCAGTTGATGTTAAAAATTATATTTTAAATTCTTCCTTGGATAGATATTTGGTGTTTGGATCTTCTGCTGCATAGATAATCAAAAAGTGAAGTTAAAGGTGCAAGCTGATGCAGGAAATCTGTAATATTTTCAGCTCTCCTTTTTCCGAATTGTTTGAAGGATTTTCTTTCTCCTGTTCAATTTTGGCAGAAAACAGAATAAACAGTCACAACTCAACAGAAATCAGGTAAGCAGATGTTTAAGAAGGAATGGCAAGGGAGTTCCAAAAAAGAATTGCCGAACCACCCCAAACCAAGGACAGTCCAATATGTCCTACTATTCAAGAGAACATGTGACCCACTCCCACCCTGTCCCTTTTTTGTATAAAGTCTTAATCTCCTTTTTACTCTTTAGTAACAGTTTGCTTCAGGCAAATGGGTTCTGATGATCATTCAACAAGATTTAAGATGGCAGTGGGAGGAAATTCATCTTTTCCAGGGGTCATTCCTCATCCTCCAGATAAGACCCTTTTGTTTTATAGGTTCATAGGTTCATAGGTTCATACTAGGCTATCTGCCCGAGGGCATTTATAAGCCTAGCCCATTGTTTTGTGGCTTACGCCACCCCTTTAGTATGGGGAACTATACCCATTATTTTGCTGTGCCTCTGTCGAGCAGTGACACTGAGGTAATTCCTGGGGTATATCTGCGATCTCCCATCCATTGGTCAAGATTTCTCTTGAACAAGGCCAGCGAGGTGCTCTGCCTCACATGTACCGGGATTTTGTTCCACAGCATAGGGAGTCTTTGGGTGATGAATCTATCCCTCCAGCACGTCCTATTAATAGCCGTGTCGAGGTTTAAGTCTCCCGCCCTTGTGGCTCTGATGGATCTAGATTTTGAGGTGAAGCATATTCATCAAATCTGGGTTTGACATGGCCTTGTATGTTAGGCAAAGGTCACCTCTGAGCAAGCGGTAAGCGACTGAATAGAGCTGGAGTTCTTTCAGTCGGGCAGCATAGGACAGATTTTGAGACCCTTTATCCTTTTGGTGAGGAACTTTGTGGCCTCTCCAGCTGCTGCAAGTGTCGGGTCAGATACATTCCGAATGGGGCATTGTACTCAATCATTGGTCTGATGAGTGATGAGTAAAGGGAGACTATGACCTCCTTGATCTAGATGAGAATCCCTTCATGATAAGGTGGGCAATGTAGAAGGACTTCCTAACTACTTTAGCTACATGGGTGTCAAATGACAGACTACTATCAACCTGGGTCCCCAGGTCCCTGATAACTTCTTCTGTGCTCAGTGGATTGCCACCTATTTGGTAGCTAGGGGTAACCTTGTTTTTCCCGAAGGGTATGACTATGCATTTTTGGCATTTAACTTTAGGCCGTGGCTCTGGCACCAGTTATCCGTTTCTGTGAGACCCTTCTGAAGGATATCTGTGTCAGATGTGTTTTCTACTATGGCGCCCAGTTTGCAGTCATCTGCAAACTTTGTCAGCCATAACCCTCCTGTGTTTGCTTGTACTGAAAAGTAGATGCCAAACAAGAGTGGGCCCAGGACTGAGCCCTGTGGGACACCACTTGTGACAGGCTTTGAGTCTGACATGGCGCCAGCAACTCTGACCCTGTGGGTTCTGTCACTCAGCCAGTTTGCAACCCATCTTGTGATGTATGGGTTAACATTTAAGCTGATGAGTTTTTCAATGATACCCGAGTGGGGTATTGTATCAAGGCCTTAGCCAGATCGAGGTAGGCTGTATGGACTGCCTTTTCCTCATCAATGGCTTTGGTGACTGTTTGAAAAAGTCAACCAAGTTTAAAAGGCATGATCTGCCTTTGACAAAGCCAAACTGGGTTGGATCCAAAGTCTGCAAATTCCCTATGTCTTTATTTATGAGGTCCATTATGATCCTCTCCATGGCTTTGCAGATAAGGCTTGTCAAGCTAATGGGCGGTAATTTCCAGGGTCTGTGGAGGCACCGCCTTTGTGAAGTGGGACCACAGTTGCAGTGCGCCACTCCTGGGTGCGTATCCAGAGGTAAGACTTTGATTAAACAGCTGTCCTAGCTGTGGGTTTAATTCCTCATTGAGTTCGTGGAGCACACAGCCGGGGACACCATCGGGTCCCATGGATGCTGTGTTTTTGCTTTGGAGAGAGCAGTTCTCACTTGGGCTGGAGATGTTTGGGGGCTGCACTCATTTGGTATAGATATCTCTCCTTTTGGGGGAGGGGAGAAGTTTGCACTGAACCTGTCAGCCAGTATGTTGGCAATGTCTGTAGGATCAGTAATCTTCACATCATTTTGAACTAGTTCTGAGCATATCTGGGAGTTTCCTCCTAGGTTTCTAACATAGCTAAAGAAGGCCTTATGATTGTCTTTTGAGTCTTTAGCTATTTTTCTCTCGAAATTTGCTTTGGATGATTTTATGAGAGCTCTTAGTTTTTTACTTATAGTGATCAAGGGTGTCTTACCTTTTAAGGATTTTGCTCTATCTTGTAGTAGCTTCCTCCTTTTGTTGTAGAGTTTGTTTATGGCTGGGGTCCACCAGACTGGACGCTTGCCTTTGGTACAAAGAGTCTTTGTTTTGCTTGGGATTGCCTTATCCATGCAGTCCTGCAGGTGCTGGTAGAAGGCGTTTGTAAGTGATTCAGCGGCTTGAGTATTGTTTCCGCCGGCTCGGGGGCCTGAAAGGAGACCACACTAGTCTTTAGAAGTGTGAAGTCGGCTTTTGAGAAGTTCTTTACTGTGGTCTTGCTTATTTCAGGTGGGGGTGGGATGAGGACCTCCAGCGAGATTAGTTTGTGATCTGATCTCACCAGTGAGGGGTATACTTCCGGTGTTGAACATTGTGCTCCCATGTTCGTGATGATGAGATCAAGTATGTTATCTCCTCTTGTGGGGATGGTGACTAGTTGTTCCATGGCATTTGAGTTTATGAATTCCAGGAACTTTTGGGCTAGGGTGTTTGGGCTTGAGTAGTGTTCCCAGTCTATATTAGGGTAATTGAAGTCACCTAGTATGATGGTGTTTGGTGATACATTTATCCCCTCTAGTGTTTTCAGGAAGGCCATGTGAGTTTCCTGAGTTTGTGAGGGTGGCCTGTAACATGCTACAATTTGCAGAGCAGTCTTGCCTATGGTTAATTGCACCTGGATGGTCTCCGATGCATCATGCGTTGCCACCAGTCTTGAGGTGTGGGTGTCCTTGATGAATATGGATACCCCCCCCTTTCTTGGTATTGTCCGGATTTTGGGGCCGGAACGCATGATATGAGGTAAAACCTGATAGCGCTGGGGTGCTCTCAGGAGCCTTGAACCAGGTTTCTGTCACAGCACAGACATCGATGTTCTCCATACTGAGAAGGGCCTCGAGTGCGTGCATTTTGAGATTTAGACTTCTGGCATTGAGCAGCATTACCCTTAGTTTTTTTCCTTTTTTGTGTTCTAGGGTGGTAGGTTTAGAATTTGAGCCTTGCCTAAAAGGCACTATGGGGTGGCAAGAGCCTTTGCCAATATCCGAATCCCAGGGTGACAGGTGCAAGCCGTCCCTTGGCAGCGTGGCTTGTCCAGCATGTCATCCCAGGCAGACAGATACTGGATCCCCTTTGAATGACACCAGTGTTTAAGCCAATTGTTAAAGCTGATCATCTTATCTCTGTATTGTGGCATCATTCTTTAAGTAATATTCAAGGCAGGCAATGTGGGACATATCAAAGTCCCCAAGTCTCTTTATGATAAGGGGGCTTAGTGTTACACCGCTAAATACTATATATTTTATTGGGAACTATGCGCTATTGGGGGTTCAGGCCCGCACTTACGTGCCTTCTCCACCACTGGTCAACAGGTGTCTACAATCACCATGACATTCGATTGGTTGGCTTGGGGGGGGGGGGGGGGGGGGGGGGGGGGGGGGGGTGTCGGGGGGGGGGGGGGGGGGGGGGGGGGGGGGGGGGGGGGGGGGGGGGGGGGGGGGGTTTTTTTTTTTTTTTTTTTTTTTTTTTTTTTTTTTTTTTTTTTTTTTTTTTTTTTTTTTTTTTTTTTTTTTTTTTTTTTTTTTTTTTTTTTTTTTTTTTTTTTTTTTTTTTTTTTTTTTTCGGTTTTTTTTTTTTCTTTTTTTTTTTTTTTTTTTTTTTTTTTTTTTTTTTTTTTTTTGTTTTTTTTTTTTTTTTTTTTTTTTTTTTTTTTTTACTGGCATTTGCTGCTTGTCTTCTCTTGGGAAACAGGCATCATTTTTTGTTTGACCATAGAACAAACTACCAGTCCCATGGTCAATCCTTCTTTCAGCTACAAAAAGAAAAGGATAAGAAACAGCCTTTGCCTCCACAGCAGGCTAGGAATTTGCCTCAGCTGTAGGTGAGTGACTCTGCTGTGGTCATTAGTTGTACCTCAGACCACTTATCTTTTACCCTGGATCCCTATTGTGTAGCACCTTCCAACCACTATGGAGTGGGCATTATCCAGTCCTCTGTGGCTCAAGGAAGAGTAAACCTGTCTGGTGGACACCTGCAATAAATAAACTCTATAATAAAAGGAAATAAATTGCTGTCCAGGACCAAGAAGGAGCAGCTGCCTAATTGGAAACAATCTCTCCTTAGCCTGAACAAGCAAATAAGAGCACTAGTGAAATTCTCCAAAGCAAACTTGAGTCCAACCTAGCCACATCTATTAAAGACAATCATAAGATCTTCTTCACATATGTCCACAGTCTCAAAGGAAGCACTCAGATCTGCTCAGAACTGGTGGTCAAGGATACCACATACAGAAATGCTGTAGATATAGTCAACTTGCTGGCAGACAAGTTCAATGAAAACTTCACCCCTCTGTTCCCCCCATCAGTAAATCAGGACATCCCCAGAATCTGCCCCCTTCCATTTATATCTAGGGAGCAAGTTGTAACTGTCCTCTCAAAGGCAAAAATACAGCCTCCATGAGAACTACTATCATCCCAGGCTGCATCCTACATGAACTCAGGCAGGAACTTGCAGTACCATTAGGTGCCCTATTCAACCAAAGCCTGAGTACTGACTTCATGCCAACTGAGTGGAGGACAGCCACTGTCATCCCTTTGCAAAAAGGTGGAGCATCCACCGATCCAGGAAATTATAGACCCATCAGCCTTAACTAGCCTGATCTGTAAGGCCATGGAATGGATCATCATGGACCTCATTAACAAGGACTTTGACAACCTCCAAACACTCAATCCCACACAGTTTGATTTCATCAAGGGGGGGTCATGCCTGTTAAATCTGGTTAACTTTGAGACAGTCACCAAAGCCATGGATGAAGGGAATACAGTGCACATCGCCTACCTTGACCTGGCCAAAGCCTTCGATGCTATTCCCCACTCAGGTATAATAGATAAACTCTCTCAGCTAGGTATCAGTCTGTATGTTACCAGATGGGTAGCAAACTGGCTGACTGATAGAACACACCTAGTCAAAATAGTGGTAGCCACCTCAAACAGTAGACCTGTAATGAGTGTTGTACCCCAGGGATCGGTTTTGGGGCCTCTGCTGTTTGGGATATACTTTTCTGAGGTGCAGACCACAACTAGTGGGCTATGGCTGACCAAGTTTGCAGATGATGGCAAGCTGGGCATTACATCAATTCTCCTAGGGATGTGGACATCCTCCAAGAGGGTCTCACCCAAACAAATGACTGGTGCCAGAAACATGGCCTCAGACTAAATGCCAACAAATGCATCATCATCCCTCTTGGGGAAGAGTGTCATCCCACAAATTATTACATTAATAACAAGTTCCTAAGCAACCAATCAGTCATGAGGGACTAAGGGCACCCAGGTTGATAGTAAATTGACTTTTGACCACCATATTGGCTTTGTTGTATGGAAAGATTTCTACATGGCCCACCTCATTTGTAAGGGGATCTCATCCAGGGACAAGAAGATCATAACATCCCTGTATTCTTCCCTTATTAGACCCATTATTGAGTACAATGCCCCTTTTGGCATGTACCTCACAAACCACATTGAGCAGCTGAAGAGACGACAGAGTTTCCTCACCAGGAGAATCCAGAACATCAAACATCGGCCCTACACAAGTAGGCTAAAAGCCCTGTCCCTCTACTTAGTCTCATACAGATCCTCAGAGGTGACCTCTGTTTGGCATACAAAGCAATCTCAGACCCCGCCTTGATAGGTCTGCTACATATCCGCAAGTCAAGCTATATGCGAGTAACCCACAAGCGTGACCTCAACCTGGTCTGTGACATCAATAGGTCTTGTTGGTGGGACAGATTTGTGTTCCAGAGACTCCCCTTCTGTGGAATAGACTCTCTCTAGTAGTCAAGCAGAGAACTTCATTAACCCTTTTTTAAGTACAAGTTGGATAACTGGACGGGGAACAGAAAATACACACCTGGGATTCCACCTGTGAATCTACTGGACAGGGGCATTGGATGCTGACTTGTCGGAACATGGTCTAATTTCTTGGCTAAGCTTGTAAGACCCTCAGGGCCAATAGCCTAATAACTTCCTATGATCCTATGATCCTATTCTCTGTGGTGGTTTATTTTTCTCTGAGACCCTTGCTAGAATGTCCCAGTGTTTTCACTGGAAGAATACTGAGGTTTCTCTGTCCCTCAGAAAATACTATGAGTTTTGCAGAAGGATTTTCCAGCATGTACACCCAATCCTCCTGTTCTGTCAGCTTAGAGATGGGTATGCTACTGTCTCGATTTCCTTGTTAGTCAGCCAGCTGTGTACAAAAGCAGATAAGATGTAAAAAATTCCTCAGTCTTTTAAATTTTTATACACTATTGCCAGACCTGGCCTTCAGCTATAGTATTAGACGATCCCACTGCTGCTAAGCACTTATTTCCAGCTGATATTACTTTGCTCTCCTCCCTAGGTCAATTTAAAACTAGACTCAAACAATGTCTGGCACTAAACTGGCTTTGCCACTGCAACAAGCCTGGCTAACTCTCACCAAGAATTTGAAAAATCTATTAATCAAATTACTGTTAAATTTACCCCTGTCACCAGGGAGTAACTCTAACCTGTTGAACTTGTCTATTCATGTTTGCTTATGTATTCTTTGTCAATACCATATTTGTAATATGTTTTCATTGTTTTTATTGTATCTGCTTACCTTGGAGCTTTTCTCCCTGGACCTCCTCTGAAAATGGACATGAATCCAGTCGGACTATCCCGGTCAACAAACGTAAAATAAAAATAAAAAATAAATAGTTAATTCCAGTTGTACTCTTTCTGATAAGGAAGGGGAAATGATTGATAAGTATGGAGAAAAAAGTGTATACTTCTGCAACTTTGTTTTTCAGAATATTGAACTATCAGATTCATATGTTAAAGCTTGTTCTGACAATTTGTGAAAACATGAGGAACATTTTATCTGCAGTTTCTTCTTGTGAAGAAAAAGCTGCTTTAAATAACTTAGTTTCTTCTTTTGCACAAGTTACTACTCATTGTTTGCAGTGTATTGTATGACTCTGTTGATACTTCTTATGGCCACTGGTACTGTGTTAAGGAGATTTGTATGGCTGCATTTAAGAACCTTCCAGTTGATGTTAAAAATTATATTTTAAATTCTTCCTTGGATAGATATTTGGTGTTTGGATCTTCTGCTGCATAAATAATCAAAAAGTGAAGTTAAAGGTGCAAGCTGATGCAGGAAATCTGTAATATTTTCAGCTCTCCTTTTTCTGAATTGTTTGAAGGATTTTCTTTCTCCTCTTCAATTTTGGCAGAAAACAGAATAAACAGTCACAACTCAACAGAAATCAGGTAAGCAGATGTTTAAGAAGGAATGGCAAGGGAGTTCCAAAAAAGAATTGCCGAACCACCCCAAACCAAGGACAGTCCAATATGTCCTACTATTCAAGAGAACATGTGACCCACTCCCACCCTGTCCCTTTTTTGTATAAAGTCTTAATCTCCTTTTTACTCTTTAGTAACAGTTTGCTTCAGGCAAATGGGTTCTGATGATCATTCAACAAGATTTAAGATGGCAGTGGGAGGAAATTCATCTTTTCCAGGGGTCATTCCTCATCCTCCAGATAAGACCCTTTTGTTTTCACCTGATCTTCATCACATGCTGTCCCAAGAACTGATAAAACCAGTTCCTCCTTCCCAATTGGGGAAGGATTTTTCAATTCAATAATGTTACTAGTGCAAAAAAAAAAAAAAAAAGAAAAGAAAATGCTTGGAAACCAGTTGTGGATCTTTCGTTTCTAAACCTATTTTATACTGTAGTTCCCTAATTCAAAATTATGTCACTTCACAACCTGTTAACCATCCTTCCTCTTTCAAGTTTCCAGGTATCACCAGACTTATAAGATATTTATTATTACATCCCTGTTTATCCAGACTTCAGATGTTTCTTAAGGTTTTGTATATCTGGATCATATTATCAGTTCTTTGCTTTAACCTCTGGCCTTTGCAATGCACTCATAGTGTTCACAAAGTGTCAAGCTCCAGTTATATTTCATTGCAAGCTACAGAATATCCACATTTTCTATATTTAGATGCTTGCTTTTCTTTGCAGATTCTTTTTCAATGTGTCAGGAATCTCCCTCTCTTGGGTGGGAGATCTCTCATACAAGCTAGGATTCCAAGAAAACAGTCAAAAGTCTTTCTAGACCCCCTTACACAGGATTGTTTTCCTGGGATGTAAACTAGACACCTCAATTCAAGGAGCTTTTCTTCCACAGACAAAAATAGATCTTATTTAGGGTTTACTATCAAAATTTCGAACCGTACTCTGTCAACTGTACTATTGTCGAACACGGAAGTTCGAAAACGGTAATATCGACGTCAAAAAAACAATCTAAGAACGGGTTTTAACATGGATCGAGGTAGGGGAGATGTTTGTAGTTCGGAATAATACTGAACACCTACCTTGACCCATGTTAAAACCCGTTCCTAGATTGTTTTTTTGACATCTATATTACCGTTTTCGAACTTCTGTAATCGGCGATAGTACAGTCGATGGAGTATGGTTCGAAATTTTGATAGTAAACCCTTATTTAGATCTGTTTCTAAGGTTTTCCACTCAGACTTCAGTCAATGTGAGGGACTACCCCAGGATTTTGGGTATCATGGCATCTATGATTCTCATAATATCCCTGGCAAGTCTCCACATGAGAAAGATAAAGGGGGATCTGAAATCTCTTTGGTCCCAGCATCAACTTCCTTTATCTTTTCAAGTCCCAGTGCTGGGTCAGAAGAGAAATCTTTTGGTGGAGAGAAACAATATCCTTAAACTGAGGTCTACCCTTCATCTTCCTTACTCCAAACTAGTCAGCCACCATGGATGCTTTGGACTTTGTTTGGGGAGCAGTTTCAGGAGGGTTAAAAGTGCAGAGTGCATGGAACACCAAGGGCAGATGCAAGCACGTAAATATTTATGAAATGCTTGCCTTGATCAAGGTAATCAACTCTCTGAACCATCTTTGTTCCCCCGGAACCTCTTCAATGTGGTTTCAGACAATGCCACAGTCTTGTGGTACATCAAAAGGCAAGGGGAACCAGGTTGTGCCATCTTTGTAGGCTAGCCATGTTAGGCTGGAATATAGTTTCACAGCACAGTCTTACTCTACAAGCATTATATATTCTGTCAGAGCAAAATTGTGTGGCAGACGAGCTGAACATTTATACACTCTGACATCAATCATTTTCAACTGAATGCCTGTATAATAAGGTGTTAATTCCTTGTAGGCATCTGTTTAATGAGGATATGCAGCAGGTACTAATGGATTCAAGAAAGTCTGTTATTAGAAAATGATATACTAACAAACGGAAAAGGTTTTCTAGTTGGTTCCAACAACATAACCGGCACCTGTTCAGGACTAGTTGTTCTCTAGTTTTACAATATTTGTGAGTTCCTATCCTATGATCCTTCTTATTTCTCAATCAAGGTTAATTTTTTGGCCATTTTGGCATGTCTCCCCATAGATTATTCTCTTTCAAGGCAGTCTCATATCAAAAAGAACTACAAAAGAAGGTCCTTGTAAACTTTCATCAGGGACCTCAGGAGGAGACATTTGATTGAGTTTTTTCACTTAAAAGTAATTGTTAGGTGTAAGGTAGAATAAATGTAGTGGAACAAGCTTCAAAACAAAGAGTCAGACTAGTGTCTTCATTTACGCATATGGTTTAATGGAAAGACAGTTCAGTAGAAGGGAAAAGATAACCTTTCTGACTAAACATGAGATGTGCAGAAATCACAATTCTTATGGGAAAGCTACAGAATGTTCCTTTCACAAGGGAAAGATATGTGTACCTGCAGTAGAATATAAGATAAAGTATAAACATTTAGGCACTGTCAGGCACCTGCAAAACAAGGCCTGGGAATCAAGGTTGAGGAGATGGATACAACTACCAGAGGAAATTTACCAAAATGAAGTAATGTAATATGTATGTTTAGGACAGAGTAATTAGCAGGAGTCTGGTGCAAGAATTATTCAGATATCATTGTTGAACTTCTTTTGTGCTTTCAGTTATTTGATATATTATGCTGCTATATACCATTTGAATATACTGCTGTGACATTTATATCTGCTGCTATTATAGTATATGCTGCTCACTACAATCAACTATTATTAAGAAATCCATGGCAACAGACTCTGATTTCTTACAATGGTGACTGAACTGGCCTGACTGATGAGAGAAAAATAATTCTCAGAACCCAACAGCTACTCTGCATATCTGTGATCAGACAGCTGTAGTGAGTAACCCTTTCAGGTACAGTTTCAAGTGCAGCAGCCAGCTTAACTTCAAAGTTTCTTTATTGCAGCATGTTTTTTTATTTTTTGTTAATAGTTTACAGTGAACACTTTTTTCCAGTCTATTAGTAATACAGCAGAAGTTTTCTATTAACATTTTATAGGAAACAGACTTTTCAGCAGCACACCAATGTTTTCCAAACGTGAGACTGTGACCCTTCATACAGAAGACAACCATAGCACACAACACACCCACACCACTTCTTCCTTACATATAGAAATTGAGCCTATTAGACAGACTACAGAGAAGCAGTGCTTACTTCAGAAAAAAACTCAAACATGAACAGAGCAGCAGTACTTCAAAAAATCTAACTTCAATAAAGCAGCAGTATCTCAAGTGTCAAAGAACTTCAGACTGTCCAAGATACCAGGGTAAAAGACATTGGCCAGTTAATAGCAACGTATCTCCAAAGCTGACAGTAGACTTTCAAGTATGAAGTATGACGTCATATGCCAAGAAACAAGAAATATTTTAAAAAGCTGCAGACAGAGCACATTCTTCAAGCAACTTCAAATCATAAAGTTATGTAAGGATTTATTTTTTATGCGTTTTCTAGCTAGGTCAGACAGTAAATCTCAGAAAAGTCTAAATGCATCAGTAAATGTAAATTGTATAAATATGTCAAACAATACTTCTACAGAAGAGATACCAGTAAATGTGTGGTTTAAAGTTAAACATTGTGTAAACCAGTCTAAAAAACTTTTCTAGAAATGCTTATTTAAATTTAAAGGTTATTAGTTCAGGAATGTTACAAGTTTCTAGACACAAAAGGGTTAAATCACAGAAGCACAGTGCAACAGAGACACTGTCTCATGCTTTGCAGAATCTATCACTATGGTTTCAGACTTAAATAACACAAATTCTTGTTCATAGTCTTCAGAAATCAGTGTAAATAATACAGCACATGTAATTCAAAATACAGTATTAAGTCAAAGTATTTATTCCACATACAGTGCCGCGGTGGTGCAGCAGTTAGTGTTTTTGCCTCACAGCAAGAGGTTCTCCTGTTCGATTCTCAGCTGGAGCGCCTTCTGTGCGGAGTCTGCAAGTTCTCCCCGTGGTCGAGTGACGTTAAAGACATGCAGGTAGGTGCGGGCGTGAATGAGTGTGCCTTTGTTGAATGTTGGCCATCGGGCTGGCAACTTGGCACCATAAAAATCCACTGCCAATCATGAGTAGACCGGAGGTCCGCTGTGGTGACCACTAAATGGGAAAAGCCGAAAGTCTTTACATTTATTCCACATACAGACATCAACACAGTCAGTGTACATAACATACAGATTTTCTGAGCAAACATAAAGCAAACATCTACAATGTCTCAAGCTCACATTATTACAAATACAAATAATTCTACTTTATTGTTTTCAGAAACCAATGCAAATATTGCACTGAGGGGGGATAAGATGGATCAGGTTCAACTCTAGTAATTAATGGGTATACTATATAAAGAAACTTCACATAATGTATAAAGGACAGACAAGCAAAGTTCCAGATTCAGATCAGTTCAACTCTAGTAATAAATGTGTATATGTAAATGGTGCAAGAATGTATATATTTTATGCAGAAATTGCAGATTACCAAGCACAACCGAGGCAGAGACTTACATAAATTAGTTATCAGATTATAGGCTAACTCAGCGAGCAGAATTAAAGACAGTACTGTATGCCATAAAACAATATAGTATAGATCAGTTTAATATTATTAGTGACAGTTTTATGCAGTAAAAGTTCTTGTAAGTTATCCAAGAAAATTGTAAACAGTAATGTTAAATTTTTGCAGCATTCAGTAGTACTGAAAGAATTAAAGGACGTCAGCTAAAGGAATGGCTATGTCAAGACAGTGGGCGTGGAATTACACACTGAATAATTATGACCTGAGAGTCACAGATTAAATGCAGAAGGTTCAACAGTTAAGATTAATATATAGAGGTGCAGAAATGCAAAAAAAATGTTTAAATATTAATACAGATTAGGTTCATAGATTAATACTAGGCTAATTGCCCTTTTGAGCCATTTTAAGCCTAGCCAATTATAGCTTGCGAGACTCAGTGTCCAATTACTACTTTACTTTCATTTGAAGTTATGACAGAAAAAAAAAAAACAATGCCACCAAGGTTTCTATTTGATTTAGTAATAAAGTTACAGTCTTTCCATTTCACTCTAGTACATTATCGATTCAGTTTCAGATTTGCAAGAATGTATTTATTAGTAATACTGGTTTAGATCACTATAGTACATTATGTTTATTGTCATGCAGGAAAATGTAAATTAAGTCATGGCAACAAGAAATACTGTCCCTGGGACTTAATAAACTCCATGCAGAAATAGTACTATTCCTGCCCGGAGTGATTTGTGTCCGTATAGCCACAGCAGCGTGCCTTGCATATTCATGAAGGCGTGCTGCTGTTTAGGCTAAATGGACACGAACCATGAACAAGTGCAGGGGGTGTGTTTAAGTAGTGCATGGACTATGAACATGCCCCCTGCACTAAGAAAGTGCCATACGGCACATTCTAAACCTGATCCAGCATAATATTAGGGAATTTCGATAATATTATGCCAGTATATAAGTGTCTGCGGACACTGAAATGAAATAAATTATCATTTCAGTGTCTGCTGACACTGAAATACATACGGCAGCAGGAAACCAATGCAGGGGCGGGTGTATGACAGGTTCTGTGACACACCCCCTGCATTGTAAAAGTGACGTACGACACCTCACAACCTGCTAAAGCAGGAAATGTGGACAAAGGCACAAATAATCGGGGGCAAAGCCTAAAAAGGGACACTTCTTAAATGCTGCCCTCACAAACTTAGAAAGTTGATATAAAACAGGTCATGCATTAGCATAAATGTCCAAAGGATAGATGTCTGTATGCCATTATTCCCTAACAGCAGTCCATGTGGACAAAGGCACAAATAATGGGGGGACAAAGTACTAAAAATAGGGACACTAATTAAATAGTGCCCTCACAAACTTAGAAAGTTGTTAGAAAACAGGATATGCATTAGCATGAATTTCTGAAGGATAGAAGCCTGAAAGTCAAATGTATGCCATTATTTCCTAACTAATTAAATAGTGCCCTCACAAACTTAGAAAGTTGTTAGAAAACAGGATATGCATTAGCATGAATTTCTGAAGGATAGAAGCCTGAAAGTCAAATGTATGCCATTATTTCCTAACTGCTGTCCTCAATGACTTGTCAGAAAAACACAATGCTCACTATATAACATAATATAATGATAATAATATAATAAATATTTTTTTTACATGCTAAGGAATGCTTGAGCATAGCTAAGCGGGTGTGCGCATTATGGCCCTCTGCATTGCTTAAACAATCATAGGAGATAAATAGAAATATACAGTTGAAATTCCTAAGCTGAGGTAGTGTAGTGGTTAGAGACCTGGCTTTATATGCAGATGTTCATGGTTTGAGTAACAAGACAGACTAGTTGTTTTTATACAGGAAAGCAGTGTTAAAATTATTTTTTTTACTTAAAGCATGTAGTAATTGTTGTTTGTCAACCAGGGTAGTGTAGCTGGTGTAAAATGGAAGTGCGATTGCATGTAACATGTGAAATCACCCATGTATACACAAGTATCCCGTACAGTATAGTCACATGCTTTGCTAATGTAATCAAAGCACATAGAGGGATATCATGTAAAGTAAATCATATATACCTACTAAATGAAGCTATTATCCTGATATTTTTTAAAATGAAAAGTGAGCAATGGTCAGCAATGCCCAGCTATGCTAACCAAGTGTAAGCATCGCTTACACATGATTGCTAAGCAGCAGGTAGATCAGCTAAGCGGATTTGCTCACTGTTAAGCAGTGCTCAGCAATTACCTCTTTAAGCACTGTTCAACTCAGCTTAGTGGGTTTGCACATTGCTAAGCTGTGCTCAGCATTTTTGAAATGGTCCAATGACAGCAAAGGGTGGGAATATGGCCTTATTTTAAACCATGCAGGTGGGAATACAGCCATAACCTGTTTAATTTGATCTCTGCAGTAACATGTCTGGTGTTGGAGTGGTTGCATGCTTTTGGGCACAACGCTGAAGCATTCAGGAGTCCAGGGTCATGGCTGGCCTTCTTGTTGAAAACCATGACAAGAGACTGCTGCAGGGCCAGTACCAGGGTTCACAGTACAAAACAGAGGCCTGGGACCAAATTACATGTGATCTCACCAGTGCTACTGGCATCCCCCGGACTGTTGAGCAGGTACAGCACCACTATACTTTATAAATAAGATTTTAGAAGTGTATACATATACATTCAGATTTCTAGTTTAGTCAATGGCATGTACCTTGTAGAATGTTACTTTAAATTAAAAGTGCTTGTTCACACTAGAACAATGTATTGGTTGGGTTTAATCAGGCATTTCAAGAGGATATTTAAACCAAGGGCTGTTTTTAAAATGTATTAGACATCTGAAGAAGTGGGGTTACCCACAAAAGCGCTTGTGTCGAATAAAGATTTTTATACTGGATTCTACAGCTATCTCTAAGTCCTGGTGTTTTGCTTTTTATTCTGGATCTGTTTTGTGCCGGACAAGTGAGTTCTAAAGCTTTGGTAGCAGTCCTGTGTTTTTGCTTTTTACTTCTGATTTTGTGTGCTACCTTAGCTTTGGATATTATGGCTGAAGGACAAGATATTATAGAAATAGATTATAATCCAGGTGGACTTCAACAAAGTATTCAAGTGAATCCTTTGATGAAGGCAATTAATTATGTTTGTAATCCTTTGCTAGACTGTACCATTGATGAAGGTGAGACTGAAGCAGTTGCTATAGATTTGGCTGGTCTTAAAAAGAAGTTGCTAGCCTTAGAAAAATACTTGTTTAAATTGAAACGAGCACAATTTAAAAAAATTTCATATGAAGGTTTGCCTCCTAGAAGGCCTTGTTCTAAGAGGCCTTAGAATTTAAAAAATGCCTTCTTATTTGAACTGTGAGAAGGAGCTACTTGTTGGCTGGCAGAAAGTGAATTTATATACTAGTACCGCTTATATTAAACTGTTGATTTCAGCAGCAGCAAACGAGATACAGGCGTATACTCTGTCAGCTGAAACAAAACATGCTGAACACCTTTCTCTTTTTGAAACTAATCTAATGGATAAATATTTACTAGATGTCCTGGACACTATTTCAGCTTATGACTGTAAGCTGACTAAACAAAAACTGAGGAAAATAGTCCGAGACCATCGTGATTTTGAATCTGGGCATATTTTTTTCCTGGCCCAGGTTCTCAGAAAGCAGAGGCATGTCAAATGAGCCAAGGACGATCTCAGTGGAAGCTTCAGCCAATGATTCACAAGTTGTAACTGTGATTGATAATGAGCGCATGCTCATGAGTGACATCACAGCTGTTACAATGCTGACTGGCATTGAAGACAATACCACTAGTTCAACGGCCACTGTTTCTTCAATAAAATTGCATTTTATAACTTCAAATGGGACAGGAGCTAGACAGAAAACATCTGAAGTTAAAGCAATGGTACATCAGTCAGCTGAGAAGTCAACGCCTTCCAGATGAACTGACTTGAACACTAAATTCCCTTGAGGGCATCAGCTGTCCTTTCATTTTCCTGTGAGGAATTTAAACAGGGTGAAAGACCTGCGCCCAAGAGGAAGGAGCAGAAGTCGACAGAAGAGAAAGACAGATGACCAAATGATGAAGCAGGGGAATATAAAGAAGGCCTTCTTCAAGGAAGGCTAGTGTGGAATCTTTCTGACTATGTTTTAAATGAAAATGAACTCAGTGTTTTACAAAAATGACTTGCATACATTCCTAAAAGGTACTGTGATTTAACAGATGCTATTTTTGACGTCAAGTGTTTTACTAGAAATGTGATGTTGAAATTGTTACATAATGAAGCTAAAAATGCCATTACTACTAGTGTTAATATTTTTAGGAAACCCAGTCTGTATGCACCACAGTTAAACCCTTTGTTAAATGCTTTTGAGCAACTTTGCATACATGATTTTCACAAGATAGCTGCTAAAAGTCACAATAGGAATAAACATTGATTTAATTTAAGCAAGCAAGAACATCTTGCCTTGAAAAATATGCAAAAGAATGAATACATTGTTATAAGACCTGCCGATAAAGGCGGCCCTATTGTAGTGTTGAATACAGTTGCATACAATAGAATGATGCATGAAATGTTGAATGACAACAACGTTTATGTGAAAATTAAAGTTCATCAAATTGAACAGATGTCCAGTAAGGTAGTCACTAAATTAAAGGAGATATGGCAGAATGGGTTGATTAGTAAATATATGTTAGACTATTTTGTTGTTAAGCATCCCACCACCCCGGTTATATAAGGGTTACCTAAAATTCATAAAAGTGTAAGGTGTCCCCCTATGCGCCCGGTAGCATCTGGAAGGAATTGGTGCACAGAACCAGTCTCAATATACTTAGAGAAATTTTTGAGACCTAAGATTAACAACATACAGCACATTTTAAGAGATACAGAACATTTTCTGACTGATTTGTTCAAGTATACACGAGACTTTGAAGTGATGCAGAAGACATATATGGTAACCCTTGATGTGGTGTCTTGATTTACAGTGATACTGAATGATGTAGGAATAGAGAGCATCTATACTTTTTTAAGGGAGACGTTCATGGTTGATTCACATACCATAGAGCAAGTTAGTCAACTTTAAGTATTGTGTTAGAGAACAATGTCTTTGTTTTTGGGGAAGATCATTATTGGCAGTCTAATGGCATAGCTATGGGCACCTTGAGTGCCAATAGCTATGCCAATGCCGTAATGGCAGTTTGGGAAACCAGGTTTATATTGAAGGGTCCCTATGCAGACAGAGTTTATTTTTTAAGGAGGTTTGTGGATGACCTCTTCATTTTGTGGAGAGGAGAGGAAACACTGAAGAACTGAAGAAGTTTGTACAATATATTAATCAAACCACTACATTTCTGAAGTTTACACATATATATTCCATGAAGACAGTAAATATCTTAGACGTTAGTGTTGAAAAGAATAATCGTGGCACTGTGGTTACTCGTCTGCACAAGAAAGAATGCCATGTAAATAATTTATAGTTAAAGATAGTATGCACCTCCCATATATTTTTCGAAATGTCATTCAGAACCAGTTTTATAGAGCTTCTAGACTGACTGTGACAGATGAAGAGTTTGTTCAAGTTGAGCAAACTAGCAGTGATTTTTTAGAAAGGGGGAATCATATTAATGATATACAGAGCAGCATTAAGGAAGTGAGTAAACAGAGATGTTTAAAGGCTAAACCATATTTCTCTAAGAGTTAAGACTTTAGAGAAGTACACCATGATGGGCACAAAGATAATATTAGAGAAAATAAACAAACTAGAATATAATTTTACTGCTCTAAAGATGCATGGATGTATAAGAATGTGATAGAGAAACACCGGAATATACTGAGACTAGATAAGAGCATTAGTAATCTAATAGATGTCAAACCCAAGTATTCACTGAAGAACTATAAATATTTGAAGAGACAGTTATGTCAACCTAAGGTCAGTGATAGGAAGCATGGCCTTATAAGGCCAACCATAGAAAAAGGTACAAAAATGTGGGAGATGTAATGTTTATAAATATATAGACAGTACTTCTTAGTTTGAACATCCAGATCAGTCAAAGACATATGAGTTTGACATCAATGCCACCTGTGAAACAGAGCACTTAGTCTACCTGGCCCATTACATAGTGTGCTGTAATTTCTATGTAGGGAAGACAGACAGGTCTCTGAAGGAAAGAATACATGAACACATTTATGCCGTCCATAAAAGAACAAAATGAATGCCTTGGCCAGACACACTATCAATAATGATATGGAACATCTTTTTAAATTTCTAGTTATAGGAAGAACATATGAGAGTATAAGAGGAGGGACCTACGGAACATCACTGAAGAGCTTGACGCTAAGTGGATAGTAAGATTAAGGGCTGATAGAGGTCATGGATTAAATGAGTATATACCCCTGCATCCTAAGTTAAAGTCTAGGCAGCTTTTTAGATAAGATGTGCTGTAGAATTGTTCGTATGATAAATAACTGACTTCTTGTTACAGGGTTGCATGTATTTTGGAGAACATAAGTGGAAAATGTAAACATGTGCAGATATATTCTTTGTGATTGTAAAATGAAATATCCTAAGTTAAAGTATAGGCAGCTTTATAGACAAGATGTGCTGTGGAATTGTTTGCATGATAAATTACTGACTTTTGTTACAGGCTTGTATGTGTTTTGGAGAACATAAGTGGAAAATGTAAATATGTGCAGATACATTCAGTGCTTGTGATTGCAAACTGAAATGTTATGGAAATTTGAATTACAATTTAGATACTTTATAAATAGGCTTTTAGAAGTGTATACATATGCATCCAGATTTCTAGTTTAATCAATGGCATGTACCTTGTAGAATGTTACTTTAAATTGAAAGTGCTTGTTCACACCAAAACAATGTATTGGTTGGTTTTAATCATGTGATTCAAGAGGATATTTAAACCAAGAGCTGTTTTTAAAATGTATTAGAAATCTGAAGAAGTGGGATTACCCACGAAAGTGCTTGTGTCGAATAAAGATTTGTATACTGGATTCTACAGCTGTCTCCAAGTCCTGGTGTTTTGCTTTTTATTCTGGATCTGTTTTGTGCAGGACAAGTGAGGTCTAAAGCTTTGGTGGTAGTCTTGTGTTTTTGATATTTTTCAAATAGCTAAGAAGGAGTACATTTCTTACTGCTAGTAGGTATACTGTTTCAATGTGAACTGAATAAATAAAACTGTTTGACAGACTAATATTGATGTGCAATACAACTACCTACAAAAAACTGGTGTGTTTATTCTGGTATGTTGTTGTAGACATTTAGAATGTGTACAGACTCTTCACAGCAAATGTGGCTGAGATAGCATAAATTAACTGTGCTTCCTCTGTGAACCAGCTGTAAGAAAAACTGTAGATGGTGGAGCTGTAAAACAAGATATAAATGAAATGTGAAATATATGCTACTCTAAGCTCTGAACCCTGAATAATAATGTGTACATTTTCAGATTGTGTTCCATCCAGCATTGCCTTGTGTTAACCTTTGCTTTCCAGATTGTAGTAATCCAAAGAATTAATGCACAGTACAATAATTGCCTTGTGTTAACCTTTGCTTTCCAGATTGTAGTAATCCAAAGAATTAATGCACAGTACAATAACTATCTGTCATGCATGCATCACAGGATTACAAGGTCAGACTTCTAAACAAGAGACTATTAGGCAGAAACCAGTGAAACTAGAAATTGTTGCTCAGTCTGATGAGAAATACTTTAGTTGTTAATTTTGCACACACAGACATGGTGAGAATCCAGGGAGTGGTACTAAGATGTGTGCAGCATATCTACACACAAGGAATCTGGAATAAACAGGTAGTATTAACAGATATTTTCTCCACAGGTTGTACAGGTAAGGAAATGTTGGTAGTAGTTGTATGAAGGGTATACTAATAAACTGTGTACAACTGTCCCACCACATGCCTGTAAATGAAAGCAGGATATGTACATACAACATGCACTCTGCCTCATACATGTTTATCAGGTGTCACACTGTCATGGCTAGTGGTCACTGCTGCCAATAACCCTGGACACAGATAAAAACCAGTTGAAGTATGCCAGTAGCAGACTCACATAACAGAACTTCAGGGTACCCCTCCTGTGCCAGATATGTAACCCTGACATGTACGAGTCCCTCTGGGCATGTACTCAGAGTTATCATAGTTTGCCCCATACTATTCCTAGCTGACAGTTTAGGAGGTATGTTTGTGGTACAGATGCTATGGGCCATAGGCAGATGTAAAGTGAGGGCAGACACATAGAGTATTGAGCAGTACTATTGTGGAAAATAGAAGCATAAACAGTTGTTAATGGAATTTTTGTCTCTCCCCCCAATCCTCATCTGGATCAATACAATATTTCATATACTGTGGGTATGTTTTACTCCAAACCTGATGTTAGAACTTGTGTTATATTATTGTTCTTATATTTGATTGATTGCATGTTAACATAACTTGTTCAAATACCATTGTTGGTGGCCTGTTGCCATCAATGTTATTGGCATGCTGTTACAATGCATACTGCTCTTCCATTTATACATGTGTTCATTTTGCTATGCAACTGTTTCAAATCTGTTTTATGGGGATAATTAGAACACCCATGCATGCTGTTATAACTAATCTGGAAATGTGTTGTTCATGACTAACCAACATATTCTTTAAAACCTCAAAACCATAGCACATTTGGGAAGGCAGATCCCAGCAGATCAGCCTGTCCCACCTCATCTGGCTGTAGCACTAGGCCCCAGCATGTCTGGGACCCAACCCGGGCCTTCCTTATCCACTGGTCCTGCACCACTTTGGGAGGAACCACCTCAGGGGATGGGGCCCATCCCCCCTGTGGGAGTGGGCATGGACAGGAGCCTGTCACCTGCAGTCAGGTCTGGAGTTTGGTGAGCAGCACCATACCATCAGAATTTGGGGGGGCAGCTGTGCCAGATTGAGGGCTGCCTGGTGCACCTTGAGGGGCAGGCCACCCCTCCTGTTCAGCCCCCAGCACAGCCACCTTCAAGGCCGTGAAGGATCAGTGGTGACTGCCCATGCGTGGGGACCTCAGTCCCACTATATTCATTTGGGGGCTCATGGACTTTGGATTCCCAACCACCCTCCCTGTCAAAGGTGTTTACCCCCATCATGTATCATATACTGCCCCTGTCTGCTGTCTTGTCTGTCTTGTCTGTCTGCAAATGCAACCTATCCCATCCAGCCTTCTTCCCCAAATATACCTACAGCCCTTCCCCAACATCCCACTCTCACCATAAAAAAGGGGCATCTGTCCCGCAAAAAAAAAAAAAAAAACATTGCCTCATACATAGCTCTACATTTCGCCTACATGCACAGTGAAACTAATCAATCAACCCACTGATTACTCTGTAAATTCAAAATTCTATACATGTAATTCACAGATGTTGCTGCCGAAGAAATGTAGAGCTATGGTCCTTTCCTGTATCCATCCTGCATATCCCTAGCTGCTTTTCATAATGTTTTACTCTCTGCTTTCCCCCATTTCACCACTTTCCTATCACCCTTTTTTCTTTTCATTAATGAAAATTAGCACAGGTGTAAGTGGTGCTAATATAGCAATAACCCATGCCTGGATGTGGGTAATGCTGGATTTACCGTGGGTAAATCCAGCATTACCCACACCCAGAAGTGGGTTATTGCTATTATACAATGACATTATTTAAGGAAAAAATAATTACTTTTCTTAAATAATGGCATTGTATAATCTCCTTGCTGCCCTTCCGCAGCTGTCTGGTATTCTGCGGTTCTGATGTACTGCGCATGCATGCCTCACGCGGTACATAAGAGCTGTGGGCAAAAGCAACAGAGAAAGCAAGATCTCCGTTGCTTTTACTGTTTCGCTATGTTAAATGGGTTTAACATAGCGAGACAGTTAAAAAGCAACGGAGAAAGCAAGATCTCCGTTGCTTTTACAAACTGTTTGCTATGTTAAATGGGTTTAACATGGCGAGACAGCTTTAAAATAAGCAACGGAGATCTCCGTTACTTATTTTAAAGTTGTATTGCTATGTTAAACCCATTTAACATAGCGAGACAGGTTTTAAAAAAAAGCAACGGAGAAAGTAAGATCTCCGTTGCTTTTACACTGTGTCGCTATGTTAAAGGAGTTTAACATAGTGAGACAGCTTTAAAAAAAGCAACAGAGATCTCCGTTGCTTTTTTTAAACCTGTGTCGCTATGTTAAACTCCTTTAACATAGCGACAATGTTTTAAAAGACTTATACTAATGGAAAAAGTCCGGGTGACCAGACCTTTTTCCATTAGTATAAGTCGATTTACAACGTGCACGCTGGCCAATCAGCGTGCACGTTTTGGAATATTAATAGGGGGGTCATGGTATAATTGGGTTTATTTAACCATCTCTTAGCAAGGCTTAGCACCACAAAACAAAACTGCACAAACCTGCTTACAACTGCCTTAATCTCTCTGTTTTCATTAGCCTTTGTTCTGCCCAGTAACACAATAAGCAGCCCTGCCAATGCTCAAACCTGGGATGGTGTGCACTACAATCACAGCAATGTACCCCTACACCATCTGAGCTATTGGAATTGGAAATGCTTTTACAAAATGATTATTCATTCCGGTCATTTAACATTAATGAAAAAAGTAATTGCTTCCTATACTGGACCCCAGGACCCTATGCATAACAATCACAGCAACATCCTACTACACCATCCAAGCTGTAGGAATATGCAATGTTTTTTACAAACATATGCACAACATTCATTCAACATAAGGGGGAATTATCTATCTATCTATCTATCTATCTATCTATCTATCTATCTATCTAGCTCTCTTTCTCTTTATATATATATATATATATATATATATATATATATATATATATATATATATATATATATATATATATATATATATATATATATACATTATATATATATATATATATATATATATATATATACATACATATAAAAATTACCAACCTCTTACTGCAACACATCTACAAAAAGCCAGACAAACTGGGGGGGATAAAGGGCAAACAATAGTGATATCTGTGAAATATGGATGTCATATGCATAGAAGTCTGCTAGAGTGGCATGGTTTGCTTTAACTTACAATGCCAGATAGATTCCAGGACTGAAACACAAATGGATGTCACTATTTACTGATGTCAATGCTCACATCATCCCAGTTATTTCTCAGAAGCCCACAACTGTTGCGGCCAGCAGACAAAACATATCAGCCACAGATCAGGACAGGGTCTAGACATGTGGACAGTGGAGAGGTATGACCACAATAATGTAACAGAATGGAAAAATCCATGTCAGCCACAAACCATGTCACCCAGCATTTTCTGAAGCACAGTAAGACAAACACAGCACTAACCCAAATCAGCTCTGGGCAATTACCAATGTATATCCATGCACTACAGGGATGGAACTGTAGGGAAAACAGATAGTGGTGCATATATGTCCACCCACAACCATTTGCACCCTAGTCACAGCAACATACCAGTACCCCAAATTAACTCTAGAGTAGAATGACTGTTTGAATGAATATGTCCTGATTCCCAGTCAGACAATACTCTGAAAGATACTGGCCCAACTCACAGTGTACTGGGAATCTTGAGGTGTTAAAGGACCTTTTTCAATCTGCCCCTAAAAACATACACACCTGACAGACCACTAGCAGCCGTAGCAGCATGCACAGTCAGATAGAAAAAGGATCTGTGACACTCACATCTGCTACTCTCCCTACCCAGCCAAACAAACATCTACAGACAACAATGCTACACAGTCTTGGCAGTCGCTTCACAATGGCCAGACATACATAACTCTCGTATGTATAGATTTCTACAGAATATCCAGGGTGTGAGACCATAGTCATGGCCATTGCTGCATACCACTCTCAGTTGTCTGCTAAGTCAATGGGATGATACTTTGAGTGCAGTCAATAAATAATGATATCACATTCCTCTGACCCTCTTACTGCAAGACATCTGGACAAAGCATTACGTACTTGGGGGACAGGGGGCTGGAAAGAGAGACATATCTCACATAATGGTGTTACAAACTGAAACAGCTGACAGTGTCACAGGCTTTGCTGCAACATAACACCCCTGAAGGATATGATGTCTGAAACATGAATGGATGTCAAAATTACTGACTACAATCCTCGCATTATCCTACTGCTTCCACAAAAACAGATGTTGTCTGAGGAACAGACCCAACATAACAGGTGAACCCCTGGGTAGTCTGTGGACATCAGGACAGTGGAGAGGTATGTCAGAGACATAGCACTCTCAGACATCAAGTTACACAGAAGATGCATGTCCAGATGAACCCTGTTTAACTAGCAACCCTCTGTGTGTATAACAGCTCTACTGACTTACAATCTGTACCCAAATCTGGAGCTCTGTTCCCCATGTTGCTGGGCTGTCTCCACATATCCTCTCCTGAGAGGTATTGCCACCTACTGTCTGTAAAGCTGTAGTCCCCACACCTCCATAATGTCCTCCACACAGGCAAGGGAAAGGGGCAAGGCCCAGAAGAAGGCCATAATTATAGCACTGTGTTGCTATGGCATTGGCAAATGGAAAGACAACACAGCTGCTCTGGATACAAGTAGCAAGTGGGAGACACCAATTGGTGCACAGGCTATCAAATGCTCATGAGCAGTACCTACAAAAGGCAAGCTGCTGCCTATGCAACACAGGTCTTAACCCATCTACACAAAGACAGACTGTGACTACACAACCTAAACAATTGTATTGTTGTGAGGTAACTTCTGAGCACTATAAAAGGTACATCAGTCATGTAAGCATGTAATGGAATGCAGAAGGGTGGATGAAATTATGTCAAATGAGACATTAAAAACTAGGGCGCAACGACACCTGATGGACTCACATGTTGGTGTCCAGCACCTATGGCCATTTCTGCTTGCCCTGCCTGCAATGACATTTAGTAGATCTCTGGCCCCTGACTCATCCCAGCAAAGGTCATCTCATATATGCCTACTAATGGAGTCTCTGTTGTCCAATACTGAGTGTGTCACTGGTAGGCCAGCTACTTGGGATGTTGTAATTAGTCATATGTTACCTGTGGAATGCTACTATGATACATATGCTTGTCTTACAAATGTAATAGTTGTACATAGGGTATGTGCATACTTCATGACAGGTGCAGATGTGTGTGATGAACTGTATGTGATATACAGAACCCATACGGAACCCATACCTGCCAACCATTCAGAGTGTTGTAGACTGACCACATGCCTAACTCATATTTGTAGTCAATGCCTCAGATAGTTGTGTATTATCCAGCACATCACTGGCAACCCATTAAAGATTGCAGTCATAACAAATTAGCATACATTTCATTGTCAGATGTCATATCCTGCAGAGTACACCTGTGAATGTGACACTGTCTTTGCTGGCAAATAAGTGTGTTTCAGCTAGATTCATACAGTGACACTATTTACTGGCCTTTGCCCACCACTGATGTGTGCCTTTGTGCAGATGACATGCTAGGTGTCTTACCATAACACCCATGTCAATGCAAGTGTACCTTGTCCTGTAGGATGCTGACATTTGTGCAGTCACTGACACCTGTTGTCTAGCTGTGGAGAACACACCACCCTTCCCAGGTCACTCATCCCATCATACATGTAGACCTCAAATGGAGGACCGTAAAGCCACAGGAGGTGGAGTGTTGAACGTTAGCATACACATACACACCTCCAGGCTGGCCAAACAATATGCCACATGGGTAACATCCCGAGTGCCATTAACAGGTAAAAAAATACCAACTCAAATCATAGCTAGCTACAGGCCTGCAAACATGATTATGGACACCGACCACACCTATTGGGACCTGCTGGAATCTGTCAGGATTCATTTGTCTATCCTGCTCCTGGGTGACTTCAAATACCCAACCAGAATGTGCCTGACCTATGCCACTTGAACATGAATGCACATAGATTCCTCAGCTTTGTCAATGACAATGCAGTGGAGCAACCAGTCAACACCCCTACTGCAGGTGGGAATCTCATGTACCTGGTCCTAACCAACATGAGTAGCCACTGTAGCACCCCTACAGTGCCATCACCTTTGGTAATATCTGCCCGCATAGCCATCACTGCACAGGTCACCATCTCACCTGCCCCCACCCCACCTTTACAGTATCAAACAGAAAGAACTGTACACAAATGACTATAAATTTCCTCAGAGCAGGTAGAAATAGCTGTACAGCCAACATCCCATTCTTTGGAACTAGCAGATGTGTCCAGCCCCACACCACAATACTTTGTGGGGACCCACATAGCTGTATGGACTTGGCAGTACCTGACAGGGCAACATCACCTCCCTCAAGATTGGGTAAACACCTGTGTTGGACAGCAGCAATACACAAATACCATAATAGGTAGAAACAAGTGCTGGATGGGCCAAGAAGGAAAAGGTTCCACACTGGAAGCAATGTCACCTTGGTCTGTACAAGCAAATAAGGGCACAGGTGATGTACCCTAAGGCTATATTTGAGTGCAAATTGGACACCTCCACCAAGGCAGATCACTAGGCCTTCCACACATGTCTGCAATTCTAGAGGAAACACACAACTCTGCTCTGTAGTGGTGCTCAATAACACCACATGCACATATGGCATAGATATAAGCAACCGGCTGCAGACAGGTAAAGTGTAAACACCACCCTCCTGTCCCCCCAGTTGTACACATGTGGATGTGCAGCACCTGCCCCTCCCCTCATCATCATCAGGAATTAGGTCTGTAATGCCCTCTCAAACGCAACATACAGAGATCTCCATAGACATGATAACATCCCTGACTGCATCCCACATGAACACAGGCATGGGCTCTCAGAATCATTCCACACTCTAGTCAACCACAGCCTGAACACCGATGTCATCCCATCTGCACAGAGGACAGCCACTGTCACCCCTATACACAAAGGTGGAGCAATCCACCAACCCAGCCAATATGATGCACATCAGCCTAACTAACCTGCTCTGCAAGGGCATGGAAGGCAATATCAAGGACATTATGAACAGGGACATCAGCAACATCAAAATGCTTGGGCCCACACACCATGGTATTGTCAGAGGGAGTTCGGGCCTGTGAAACCTGATTGACCTCTCTGCAGTGGTCAACAAACACAAGAATGAATGGAAGATGGTGAACAATGCCTACCTTCACCTAGCCCTATCCTCTCACACTATTCCCCATGTGGACAGGATACATAAGCACAATGCCAAAAAATGTGTTGTCATCCCCTTTGGGAAAAACTTGGTTCCCTTGAATTACCACATCAATGGTAGCCCTCTGAACAAAGAAGGCGTCATAAGAGATCTGTGAACACAGGTTGACAGCAACCTCTCTTTTGACCACCACATTGCCACTGTGGTTGCAAAGTCCTTCTATGTGTCACATCTCATTACTAAGGGTTTTGCATCCAGGAAGAAAGAGGTCATTGTCTCCCTCTACTCTTCCCTCATTAGGCCAATCATCGAGTACAATGTCCCATTTGGCATGTACCTCACTAGACACCTACAACAACTGGAGAGGCCTTAAAAATACCTCACAAAGAGGCTCTTTGGCCTTAAACACTTGTCCTATATGGACAGACTCAAAAAAACTCCAACTATTCTCTGTCTCATATTGCCTACTTAGAGGTGATCACTGCTTGAGTTACAAAGCCATGTCTGATCCAGCTCTGTTAGAAATGCTACATCTAAAGAAATCCCAATCCCTCCACACTACACACTCCAGAGACCTCAACCTCAACCTCATTAGCACAAACAACAGAACAAGCTGGAGGGACAGGTTCATAACTCACAGATTGCCCATGCTATGGAATAGACTTCCCATACATGTCAAGCGGAGTGCCTCACTGGCCCTCTTCAAGAAAAATCTTGATGAGTGGATGGGAAATAGAAAATTCACCCCAGGGATCACTCCAGTGGCTCTAGTTGACAGAGGCACTGGGAACTAAGGTCAGGTGGCACAATGCCAGGGTAATCCTATGGGCTAGGCTTGTAAAGGCTCCAGGGCCATTAGCTTAGCACACACCCATGAACCTATAAGCCTACACAGCTAGGCACCAACCTGTAGGTTACCAGATGGGTAGATAACTGGCCTAATGATAGTAGCCACTCAGTCAGAGTAGTAGAACCCACCCCTAATAGTAGATTCATCCACAACGGCATACCCCAGGATTGGTCTGGAGGCCTTTACTGTTTGAGATATAGGTATCTGAGGTACAGGACAATAGCAGTGGTCTGTGGCTGACCAGGTGTACAGATGCTTGCAAGCTGCCCACTGTTTTACATCCCCCTACTGATGTGGCCATCTCGCAAGAGGCAGTCACCTGATTGCTGACCAGTACAAGAAGTATTACCACAAATGGAATGCCAGAAGAGCCATCACGCTCCCTGCTGTGGCAAATGTCATCCACATTAAGTATGACAGTAATGTACTGAGCATGCAGTCTGGTGTGAGGTGACTTGTGCATTGAGGTTGGTAGCAACCTGACAGTTAGCCATCATGTGGGCACCATTGTACAGAAGGCTGTCTACATGGCCCACCTCACAAATATGAGTACATCATAGGTAGGACATAGGTAGTTGTAAAGTGAGGGCAGACCTCTAGAGTATTGAGCAGTACTGTTGTAAAAATAGAGGCCTATGCAGTTGTTAATGGACTTTTCTTTTCTCCCCCTACCCCTCATCTACATCAGTAATTATTATTCATATACTACGGGTATGTTTTTACCAAACATAATATTGGGATGTGTTACATTATTGTTCATCTAATTAATCAGTTGCATGTTACCATACCTTGTTCACATAGCATTGTTGGTGGCCTGTTGCCGACATTGTTACTAGCATGCTGTTACCATGCTTACTGTTGTTCCAGTTATGCACGTGATCTGTTTGCTATGCAACTGTTTCACATCTGTTTTTTGGGTTAATTGAACACCCATGCATGCCTTTAAATCTAATATTGAAATGTTTTGTTCATGACTAAGCAATATATCTTGGAATACCTCAACACGTTTGGGAAGGCCGATCCTAGCAGCTCCACCTGCCCCTCCCCATTATCCCGTGGCACCGGACCCCAGCACTTCTGGGGCCCCACCATGGAACTTTATCTCTTGCAGGCCCTGCACTACTTAGGGGCAGTTGCAGAGATGTGCCCATCATCCGCTGTCAGTTCTGGGGTATGGTGCACAGTGTCATCTGCTCTGAGATGGGTGGCCAGCTGTGCAAGATGGAGGGCTGCCTGGTGCAACTTGAGTAGCAGGATGCTCCTCCTGTCCAGCCCCCAGCTCAGCCACCATCAGGGCTGTGAAGGTGCAGTCATGACTGCCTGCAGGTGAGGATGTCAGTCCCACCGTATCCATATGGGGAATCATCAAACCCATACATCACAAGATGGGTTGCAACTGGCTAAGACAGAAACCCCACAGTCAGAGTTGCTGGAGCCATGTCAGACTCAAAGCCTGCCACAACAAGTTGTCCCACACAGCCCACAGTCCTCCCACTCTTGTGTTCTGCAACTGGCCATAGTCGAAAACACATCTGACACAGATATCCTCCAGAAGGGCCCTCACAGAGCGGATAAGTTAAACGCCAAAATGCATAGTCCACCCCTTGGGAAAAAAAAAGGTTTACCTAGCTACCATATAGGTGTGATCCACCACAGCACACAAAAAAAGTCATCAGGGATCTGGGAAGTTGACAGTAGTCTTCTTTTTGACTCATGTGTTGCAAGTAGTTAGAAACCTCTATAATATACTACCCATCTGATCATGATTCATCTAGATCAAGGGAGGGTTCATCATCCCCTCCCTCATCATTATTCAATATCACTCAGTAGACAATGCCCTGCTACAATGCCTCGATCTGACACCCTGACCAGACCAGAAGGATGCAGCCAAAAAGGCCAAAAAAGTAAGGGTGTCAAAGGAAAAAGTGTCAAAAAATATGTCTTACTGAAAGCCCTTATTCTTTATTCAGTACCGCTTCTTCTCACAGCTGCAGCCTGTGTGCTGCCTATATAAGGCCAAGCCAGCCATTGAGATTGCATGCTTCCAAAATCTAAGATCCCTCTAAAACCACAAGGGGGTGGAGACTTTTTGTAAGACTTATTATTAATAATACAGAATGGGACAGACCAGAGACTCCCTATGCTGTGGACAAAATCCCGTACATGTGGAGGCAGAGCACTCTGCTGGCCCTTGTTCGAGGAATATGGGCCTCTGATTCCCAACACCCTCCCTGTCCAAGGTGTTCACCCCCCACATGTGTCTTATACTGTCCTTTTCTGCTGTTCTGTCTGTCTTGTCTATTTTCCTACCAATCTACCTCCCCAGACATACCTACAATCCTTCCCCAACATCCCACTCTCATTTTAACAAAGGAAAAAGGGCATCTGTCCCAAAAACAATCATCAGCCCATAAATAGCTGTCCATTTCACACAGGTGTCCACTAGACAGATGTAATCTGGTCCAATTGGCTTGACAATACATTTCTCTTCTTTTCACCCCTCTCAATGAGGTTTGAGTGTCCAAATTCACCTCCAAATCCCATAGAAATTCACAGCTGTTGTATTACAAATAGACAGCTATGGACCTTCCCTACACCCATCCTGCACATCCCTAGCTACCTTCCATATTGTTTTTCCGTCTGTGTGCCTCTTTCTCATCACTTTCCTATAACCCCTTTTTCTTTTCTTCTAAAGGAATTAGCGCAGGTGTAAACGTGTTTGCTGTCCTCCAGATGTCCTGCTCTAACAGGTTGAGAGGTATAATTGAGCAGGAAGACTGTAAATACAGTGTGCCATACTGACATAGAACAGAAATGTATATCGGGTATTAGCTGTGCATATGTATGTATGAGTAGGTGTAGCTGGAAGTCTCAAAACAACAGACATGAGATGTAAAATGACAGATAAATAAGCTATACATGATGTACATGTGTATAATCTTAGTTTCAGTTCATCCAACAGACATAGATTTCCATAGCTACAGATTGTTGCATTGCCCTGACACAGACATGAGTACTAGAATAAGCATGATTATCCAGTTGAAACTGGAGAGGTGTTCAACTGTGTCATGAACTTGTGTCTATGCCTACTACAAACAGCTATATAAGCACCTATGTAGCAGTATGGACTCAGCAATACCTGACTTGTAAAACCTGCCTCCACCACAGTGGAGTAATCCCCTTTGGTGGACAGCAGCAATGCACAAACCACATAGTTGGTTGTTATATTGGCTGTACAAGGACAATTAGGAGCAGGCACCAACTTGGAAGCAGGTCAACCTTTGTCTGAACAAGCATATAAGGTCACAGGTGTGTCACTGTAAGGCTACCTATGAGTACAAATTTGAGTGGCGCAGAGCTACAGTTATCCCACTCCACAAGGGGGATCCACCTCGGATCCCAGAAACTACTGTCCCATCAGTCTGACGAACCTTGTCTGCAAGGCCATGGAGTGTATTATCATGGAACTTATAAACAAAGACATTGGCAACCTTCAAATACTGGACCCCACACAGTTTGGGTTCGTGAAGGGCCGATCTTGTCTCCTGAACCTGATTGACTTCTTCGAATCAGTCTACAGAGCCACGGACAAGGGTAAGGTGGAGTCATAGATAAACTTACTAAGCTGGGAATTAATCCCTACATCACCAAATTGGTTGCTAACTGGCTTACTGATAAAACCCACACTGTAAAAGTAGCCAACTCCAAATCCAGCTCCAGACAAGTGACAAGTGGAGTACCTAAGGGTTCAGTCCTGGGACCGCTGTTGTTTGGCATCTACTTCTCTGAAGTACAGGCCAACACTAAGGGACTCTGTCTAACAAAGTTCACAGATGACTGCAAACTGGGAGCCATTACTGAATCCCCAAATTATGTGGATACTCTACAAAAGGGCCTTACAGAAACAGATGCTTGGTGCCAGAGCCATGGGCTCAAGCTCAATGCCACAAAATGTATAATTATCCCCTTTGGGAAAAAACATGTACCCATGAATTACCATATAGGTGGCAGTACACTAAACACCAAATGTATGATAAGAGACTTAGGGACACAGGTGGACAGTGGTCTCACCTTCGATAACCACATCACCACAACAGTCAGGAAATCCTTCTATGCAGCACACCTCATCACGAAGGGCTTTTCATCCAGAAAAAAGGAGGTCATTGTCCCACTGTACTCATCCCTCATTAGACCCATTATAGAATACCACGCCCCGTTTGGTATGTACCTCTCAAGACATCTGCAACAACTGGAAAGACAACAGAAATACCTCACTAAAAGAATCACAGGCCTAAAGCAGATGCCCTACGCTGACCGCCTTAAAAAACTCCAGCTATACTCTGTTGCATATCGTCTACTCAGAGGCGATCTCTGCTTAACATACAAGGCCATGTCAAACCCAGAGCTGTTGGACATGCTACACTTAAGGAAATCCCAATCCCTCAGAGCCACATGCTCCAGGGATCTAAACCTTGTCATTACAATAAACAAAACATGCTGGAGGGATAGGTTCCTGACCCAGAGACTCCCCAAACTCTGGAATAGATTGCCCATACATGTCAAGCAGAGTGCCTCTTTGGCCCTCTTCAAAAGGAACCTTGATGATTGGGTGGGAGAAAGGAAATTCACCCTGGGGATCACATCAGTTGCCCTGCTGGACAGGGGTCCAGGGATGTAAATAGTGTGGGAAGAAATAGCCAAGGAATTGTTATGGCTAGGCTTGTATAGACCCTAGGGCTGATAGCCTAGTACCAACCTATGAACATCCACCAAGGCCCATCACAAGGTTGTCTTCACATATGTCTGCCATCTCAGAGGCAACAAGCCAACCCACCCTGTACTGGTTGTCAGTCACACCACATACACACACAGCATAGCTATAGCCATCCTGCTGTAGACAGGTTAAGGGAAAACACCACACCCCTGTCCCACCATCAGTATAGGTGGATATGCACAGCACCTACACCTCTCCCCCTCATCATCGGGAAGCAGGTACATAATGCCTACTCAAAGACAACAAAATAAGTCTCCATGGGACCTAATAGCATCCCTGTCTGCATACTACATGAACTCAGGCATATGGTCCCAGCTCCATTACACACTGTACTCAGGCAAAGCCTGAGGACCATTGACATCCCATTTGCAAGGAAAATGGTCACTGTCATCCCTCCACATAAAGGTGAAAGATGAAAGGTGGATTATGCAATTTACTGGCTATCATTGGGGGAACATGACCCATTAGGACTAGGAATGCAATACAAGCTCATACTGTGCTGATAGATGGCAGGGGTATGATGTGGTTGTACGTGGTGGCTAATGATAAACAATGTTGATGTGTAGGTTCTGTAAAGAACGTTGACTAATGTATGAGGTCCTGTAATGTGTTTCCCTGTTTATGTCTTCTAGGTGACATGCCATGTCCTTCAGCCCCAGTACTCTGCAACTGAAAATGAGGCTATTATTAACCTTATTATCCAGCACCATGGGGTGACGTTTGGCTGTAGCCAACAAGCTCTGCAGGTGCAGACTGCCCCGTGGGACGAGCTTGTCCACAGGGTGAACAAGATTGGCCACCATGGCCGCACATACGATCAGGTCAGGAATCATGTGACTGACCTGACACATCATGCCCAGCAAAGGGCTGCCGCTGTGGCCAGGGACTGTAATGCAACAGGTGGGGTTCCTGCCACACAGGCCCCACTTATGGAAACAGAGGACCTCTGTGCTAACCTTGGGGTAGCCCCCACACACCAGCCAACACAAGAAACACAAGTCATGTAGGTGTGTGGCACCCAGACAACAGGCGAGGAGTGTCCAGTTAAGGCCACAGTGCACATCAGTTGAATCATGTAGCAGTCATACTGGCTTCTGTAGAGTATTTA
The DNA here is from genome assembly GCF_019279795.1 of Protopterus annectens. Classification (NCBI taxonomy): domain Eukaryota; kingdom Metazoa; phylum Chordata; order Ceratodontiformes; family Protopteridae; genus Protopterus; species Protopterus annectens. The sequence goes on from NC_056744.1 coordinate 247,003,673, forward strand.
GATGCATATGTGAGGTCAAACTGCATTTGTGGGTGGAGTTTAGTAATGCACACAAGTGCACATCTATAGTGAAGGACAGCAAAATGTGTACTATCAGAGCTCATACTGTACATGTGCAGATAAGTAGCATTCATCTTGTACCAATGCCAAATGTGAGTCTGCTGGCAATACCTCTCCCCCACAACTACATATGTACCTGTGGTCTGGATGTGGGACAGCAGCCTGACACCGGTCCATTACCCACGGCATGTGAAAGTCATGCATTTTACCATGCACACAGCTGTTACTCTCAGCCATATTGTGATATCTGCATGTTCACTTGTGGTGGGGTTAACTGCATTGCATTACGGTGGTCATCACAGGAACCTATTTGCAGGAAATGTAACATATCTGTAGCATACCTCACATCCTGTCATTGCAAGGAATCTGGACAAAGACTGACAAAATGGGGGGACAAAGACCCAAAACTAGAGACATATTTTATAAATTAGCGTTATACAGTGCATATAAATGGTGTACACACACCTGTCAAAATGCCAGGTATTTGTGATATACAAAAATGAGAGCACAATAAAACATTGCCGAACTCTTCCAGCCTTTCATGTGACCTATAACCTGTACAATTCAATTGTAAAACAAACAAATCTGTTAGGGGAACAATTATGACAAATGAAAAATGGACAAGAAGCTAGATGCATAAGTGGACACAGACTGAAGTTAATACTGTGTTGAAGCAGCTTTTGGATACACACCTGCCATCAATTATAGAGAATCATTGATTAACAGCAAATAATGGCCAGCTGTCCTACCAGGATTTTTTTGACATTTACTCAGTTGCCTGCTACAGCAACAGCCATGGTTCACATAGAGCTTACGAAGCAGCAAAGAGATCTCATTTTGAAAGGTATTAGCCTGGAGAAGGGTACAAAAACATTTCCACAGCATTGCATATACCATGGAACACAGTGCAGACAGTCATCAGAAGGTGCTGAAAATATGGGGCAACAGTGACATTGCAAAGCAGTAGACATCCCTCCAAATGTGTTGAAGAGACAAGACCCAAACCTGTCAGGGAGGCTGCCAGGAGACCTATAGTAACACTAAAGGAGATGCAGGAATCTCTGGCAAGTACTGGTTATGTACTACATGTGACAGCAACCTCCTATATTCTCTACATGTCTGGCGTATGGGGTAGGGTTGGAAGATGGAAGACTTTCCTCACACAGAACAACATTCAGGTCTGGCAAAATTCTCAAGAACAATACATCAGGTCACCAAAAAGCATGTGAGAAAATGTGTTATGGTGCAATGAGACAAAGGTTGCACTTTCTGGCCACAATTCCAAAAGGATTGTTTGACACAGTAACAACACTGTGCATCACTAAAACAACACCAGCCCCATGGTGAAGCACGGTGATGGCAGTGTCCTGCTTTGGGGTTGCTGTTCATAAGCTGGAAGTGGGCCTTTAGCCAAGGTGGAGGGGATTATGAACAGTTCCAAATACCAGTCCCTTTTGGCCCAAGATTTTCATGTTTCTGCTAGAAAGCTGTAGACGTGAAGGAATCACACCTTTCCACACAAAAATGACCCAAACCAAACATCCAAATCATAAGAAAATGGCTTCACCAGAAAACAGTCAATGTTTTGGGATGGCCCAGCCACAGTCCACACCTACATCCAATAGAAAATCTGTGGGGTGCCCTGAAGAGGGCTGTGCACAAGAGATGCCCTCACAATCTGACAGAGTTGGAGGACTTCTGCAAGGGGGGGTGTGTGTGCAAATATTGGTAACTCGAGATGTGCCACATTAAAGGTGGGAAATGTCATGATATGATACCTGTGGTCTCATGTTATATATCAGAAAAACCTGGCATGTTAACAGGGATGTGTACACTTATTATATCCACTGTAAGCTTAGAAGGTTGTTAGTGTAACTGATTTTGTTTTAACATAGATGTACTGCAGGTCTTGAAGTGTGAAACTTAAACCATGTCATTAATTAGTGATGCCATTCCTCAGATCATCTCAGTAATGTCAGGCAAACACAGGATTTATGAGGAACAGACCAATAATATGAGCCACACATCTTGACATTCAGCAAAACTCTGTATAGTTCAGAGGTATGTTCTGTAGGAGTTGGCACTGTGCTATACAGGTGAACAGCAATAATGTGTACATGGCTACAGTGTGTGTTAGGTGAAGGCCCATCACCTACTGACACTACTCACATATCCCAGAGGTGTATATTAGTAGTAACATTAAGTGGAAAGGGCTGCACTGCATGATGTTGAGGGCCTGTCCACCTGTGTGTGTGTGTGTGTGTGTGTGTGTGTGTGTGTGTGTGTGTGTGTGTGTGTGTGTGTGTGTGTGTGTGTGTGTGTGTGTGTGTGTGTGCGTGCATCCATGCATGCGTGCATGTGTGTGTGTGTGTGTGTGTGTGTGTGTGTGTGTGTGTGTGTGTGTGTGTGTGTGTGTGTGTACCAGCAAACCTTACAGTGCAGGTATTAATTTACAAATGTTGTCTTCCACTCACAGGTAGACATGGTGGTCATGGTCCCTCCCCTCAGAATCTGATGTCAGTCTCTCTGCAGACTCAGAGAATGATGATGGTCATAATGAGGCACAGGTGAGGTTGTCAGGGGCTGAATCTGTGCCATTGGTTGGCATCCCACAGTCATCCACAATATCCCCACACACAGTCACAATGTCCACACATACCCCATCCCCCAGCAGCCACAGATAATGGACAATTGGCAGGTGGTGGCATGGAACAGGCTAGTGTGTCACTATGGCAAGTGTGAGTGTTGCCACTAGCCATAGCCAGAGTGTAGGTGAGGTCCCACACAGGTGGATGGACAGGGATGCTCAAGGGAGGGCTGCTGTCTGTCAAGCTACTGCCGCAAGTGCCACAGCAGGTGTCACCAGATGTATGTTTTGGGCTGTCATGGATGCACAGACATGTAGCGAATGCAACACCAGACAATTACTCAGGGTCTTGGATGCAACTCTTCTTGGCTTACGTGGTGACATACATGACCTGGTTGAGGCAACACATCAAAATACTGAGCTCATGAATAGATGGTGGGGTGAGACCTTGGCAATCATCGACCGTAGCATGTCTGTGCTAGACCGTGTGGTGGGAGATGGACATCAGGCACGTGGACATAGGTCAGCACTAACATCAGCTGAGAGTCTTCTGAGCCATGCACCTTCACACTCCTGTAGTGGCAGTACCACCAGTACTACTGAAGGGGGGGTGCTCTCCACCTATCAACCTACTACTGTATGACATCTGGACAAAGCCTGACATAATTGGTGGACAGAGGCCCAAATACATGACCATACTTGAAATATTGCAGTTATACATTGAGAAAGTTGTTGGTGTTACAGGGTTTGTTGTAACATATCTTTTCTGAGGGGTATAAAGTCAGAAAAACAAATGGATGTTAGCATTTACAGATTGCAATCACCAGAGTATGCTACTAATTTGCCAAGGACAACACCTGCCTGGGGAACAGACCAAACATAACAGGCTAACCTGTGGCCATTATGTGGCTAGCCCTACAGTTGAGAGCTATGCAGAGACAGAACTTTGTCAGACTGAAACCCATCTAGAAGTAGCATTTGCAGACAAACACTGTTAAACTAGTAGTATTCCAATCATATAACAGCAATACTCACATTCTGCTCCTACATCTTGAACCTTCTCCACCATTTAGTTGGCTTCCTTCCACAAGTCTTGTTGTAAGAGGTAGTAGCCCACACATCTCCAGGATTTCTTTTTCACAAGTAAGGGAAAGGGCCAATGCCCACATGGATTACTCAATTATAGGAGCATATTGCCATGGCATTGGCCATTGGAAGAACTACACAGCTGCTCTGCATGCAATTAGCAAGTGGGGAACACCAATAGGTGCACAGGCCATCACCTGGTCATGAGCATCACCTACAAAAGCCATGCTGACACCTATCAGCTGTACCAGCTCTAGCCTTGTAATGCAGAGAGAGAGAGAGAGAGAGAGAGAACAAATAAAACATAAACCAGAAAAGTGAAGATAAAAAAAAAGGTAAGTGGAACATGTAAGCATGTAACTGAATGTATTATTTGGTCTGTAATAATAGGAAATATGATTTGGAAGAATGTGTGTCCCAACAAGACTTGCTGTACTAATGTCCTGCTGAACAGCTGCTATGGCCATAGCATCTGGCCCTCTCTGCAGTGGTAGAGATCACAGTTATACCTCTCAACTGTACAGATCTTCACAGAATGTCCAGATTTTCCCGTCATAATTTTTTGTCTCTTCCTCCTGAAATATGTACTTTTCTGGCAAATAGCTGAGGATTGAAGTCATCAAGTAATGACAAACACTTGAGTTTAAGACTCCACATCCATAAGAATATTCATGGTAATGCAAAATGTATCATTCTACAAACTTCCTAAGTTTGTAACAGGAATATTTAAAGTCTGTCCCTATTTATCCCTCCATCATTTTAGGCTCTGCCCAGATGTAATGCTCTAAGAGGTTGCAAGGTAGGATCACAGCTCAGGAGCCTGACACACCCTGGGAAAGGAGAGCTCACATATGACAACCACTGGGCTGTCTGTTAAACAGTCATGGCTGTGCCACTGCTAGGCCAGTTAATAGGATGTTGTCCATATCCATATGTTACCTGTGAATATGAGTATGATACATGTTTGTCTTGTAAAGCTAAGAGACCTATATAGGGCATGTGCATAGTAAAGTACTGTTGCAGACATGTCTGTTGAACTACATGTGATATATTGAATTAATAACTTTCAACTGTGCAGTGTTCTGCTGAACATTAAGCACACTTGAGACTGATATCTGTAGTCACATACACATATATCTGTGTTATGTCAGCCAAACCATTGGCAAGTCTGTGAGCAATGACAATGTAACATAATAGCCTATTTATGACTATTGGACATCGTCCAGGGTATGAAGTGATGTCAAAGCCTACTGTGCAATCAACTTACTAATATATAGTGCAGCAATATTAATACAGTATCACTACTGATGTCCCTTTTGTCACCCATTTATGTGTGCCATTGTCCAGATATACTGCTATAACATGTTGAGAAGTATTATTGAGCAGCAAGACTGTAAATACAGTGTGCCATACTAACATAGAACAGAAATGTATACCAGGTATCCCTGATCACATGTATGTGTGTGTATATTCAGCTGGAAGGCACAAAACTAATCACATGGGTTTCAAGCAGTCAGGTACATAGGCTGTGGATGTTGCACATGTGTGTAATATTAGTGTCAGTGCATACAACAGACATAAATGTGTACAGCTGCTGGTTGTTGCATTGCCCTGACACTGGTATGGGTACTAGAGTAGGCATGATTATCAGGTAGTACTTGGAGAAGTGTCCAACTGTGTTATGACCCTCTGGTCATGCCTACCACTAACAGCTATATCAACACCTATATACAGTGGATATCACAGGTGTACACACCCCTGTTGGAATGCAAGGTTTATGTGCTGTATGATAATAAGACCATTGAAAATTATTTCATAATGTTTTTTATCTTGAATGTGACCCCTAACCTGTACAATTCCATTGAAAAACAATCAAATGTGTTTCTAGGAAGGTGAGCAACTATTGCCAAGTGAAGATGTGCCAAGATGTTAGAGTCTAAACCAAGACAAAGGAATGCTGTAACCATCAGAAGAGGTGCATATACAACATATCAGCTTAAGGGTGTGCACACTCATTCAACTTGCTTATTGTACTGATTATTATTTCCATATGTTTTCACACACCATATTGTTATGTTTGCAATTGAATTGTACAGGTTATAGGTCATGTTAAAGGTGGGAATTGTTTGGAAATTAGTTATTGTGGTGTTATGTTTCAATTGCACAAATACCAGGCATTGTAACAGGGGTGTGTACCCTTTGTATACACTGTAGCTATATAGCCTCAGCAGTACCTGACCTGTATAACCAGCCTCCACCAAGGTAGAGTAATCCCCTTTGGAGGACAGCAGCAGTACACAAACCACATAATAGGGTGCTATATTGGCTGTACAGGGGCACATAGGTGTAGGCAACAACTTGGAAACAAGTCCACTTCTATCTGAGCAAGCATGTAAGTTCACAGGTGACTTCCTGTAAGGCTGGCTATGACTACAAATCAGACATATCTACATCAGCAAGGACAATTGCAACAGTGTCTCCACATATGTTGTCAGTCTCAAAGGAAACAACACAATTCACCCTGTACTGGGGGTAAGAATACCTCATAAACATATGCCATCAATATAGGTAACCTGCATCAGACAGGTTAGGTGGGAACATCGCCACCCTGTCCACCCCAGTTGTAGAGGGGGATATGCACATGAACCACACTCTCCCCACAACAATGGTGACCAAGTACATATTGCCTACTAATGGCAACAATGGCAAATCTTCATGGGGCATAATAACATCACTGTCTGCAATGTTCATGAACTCAGGCATGTGCTCACAGCTCCATCACACACCACAGTCAAACACAGACCTGCCACCATCCACACACCATCCACATGGAAGATGGCCACTGTCAACCCTCTACACCGACATGAATGGAGAATAGAGGATTATGCAATTAAGTGTCCAACAGTGGGGGGGAATAAGATAGCTCAGGGCCAGGAGTGTAATGCAAGCTGCTATAGCCATGATAGATTGGAGGATTATGGGGTAGTTTGGATTATTTGCAAGTAATATCCACTATTGATGGGCAATTTTACAACCTTATGAGGTCTTGTGACCTTTTCCTGTTTACGTCTTCCAAGTAACATGCAGAGGGCTCGACTACCAGCATTCTCTGTTGGGGAAACTGACATCATCACTCAATATGGGATCGAAGATTATGCCCTGTTATTTGGGTGGAGAGCAGAAGATGTATGGGAGAGGACCGCCCTGTGGAACAATCTGGTCCACAGGGTAAATTATGCCGGCCTGCACAGCAGACCTTATGAGGTGGTGCAGCATCAGGCCACCGACCTCATCCACCATGCCTATCAATGGGCTGCTGCTGTAGCAAGGGACCGGCTAGCCACAGGTGGGGGCTCAGCCATCCAGCCCCCACTGACACCCACCGAGAAGCTCCTCATCAACTTTGGGGCACCCACCCAATGCACCAGCCATGAATCTGAGGAAAGCATTCTGGAGGTGGGTTGCACACACACACTGGACAAGGAGCATGCAGGTAAGGGCCCAGTGGGAATTAGTAAACTAATGTATCACACATACATGTATCTGTATTGTATCTACATCCATGTGTCAGGTCTGATTGCAGTTGTGGATGGGGTTTTCTAATGCACAGAGGTGCACGTCTATGGTGAGGGCAGAACTTTGTGTATTATTGGGGTTAGTACTGTAAATGTGCAGACATGCTGCATCCATCCTGTACCAAGGCCCCACGTGTGTCTGCTGACAATAACTCCCTCTCACAACTACCTAGGACACTCTGTTTGGCATATGGGACAGCAGCCTGAAGCTGGTGAGTATGACATTGTTCTGTTGTTGCCTGACAATACCCCAGGCATGTGAAGGGAATGCAATTTACCATGCACACAGCTATCACTAATAGCTATATTGATTTATGTAATAGCTATATTGCTTTATGTGAATGGTCACTTGTGGTGAGGTTAACTGCATTGCATCACAGTGGTCACCACTCTGGACTATCTGATGTGAATTCAACATTCCTGTAGCATACCTCATAACTTGTCAGTGCCAGGATGTCTGGACAGAGACTAGCAAAATGGGCTGGACAAACGGCCTAAGGTAGGGACATGTGTGACATATTAGTGGTATACAGTGGATATCATTTGCATACACACCCCTGATGCAAGGTGTTCTTGTTACATACAAATTAGGACCACAATATGTCAGTCCACACCTCTTCCAGCCTTTAATGTGACCCATAACATGAACAGTTCACTTTTAAAGTCAAGCATCCGGACTCATGTACTGCACCTACAAGGCTGGCCGCCTGTGAGGGTGGCAGACATCGTATCAGCATAATGTTTCAGTCAAGTATGATACCTCATGTTGCCATATGTATCAGTACACTCACTGTGGCCTATTTTGCTACAATGTCACATACATGGGCATTGTTAAGGCACATAGATTACTTCTGCCCACTTATAGGTTGCAAACATCTGGATATTCCAGATGCATCTGTACAGAGGACTGTACAATGGCTTAACTTGCTGCATGTGAGGCAGATGCTGTTACCACACTATATAAAGTAATGGCAGTGGAAGGTTGTCACCAGCCGTTTATGGTACACATATCAAAATAGTGTAATCCACACAAGATATGATCCTCACACAGACACACACACACACACACACACACACACACACACACACACACACACACACACACACACACACACACACACACACACATAGTTGCCAGCATTGGAATTAGAATTCCTGCCTATCTAGGTATTTCTTTTATAGTGCTACGCAGTTATCAGACATGCCACAGAGCTTATATATTTCCCCTAAGGTGGATGACATCATCATGACTACTAAATTGGAGTGAGGGGAAGTGTAAAGTGTAGTATGCAGGTCAAAAATGGCATACACACACACACACACACACACACACACACACACACACACACACACACACACACACACACACACACACACACACACACACACACACACACTTGCCAGTATTGGGAGTAGAACTCCTGCACTACTACCTATCTAGTTATGTCTACTATAGTGTTATGACGTTACTGCACACACTACAGAGCTTACTGAACTTTCATATGGCCAAAGCTGCTAACTGCACAGCAGAGGTAAAGTATTAAAGGTGGCAGAAAAGTATTAAAGGTGGCCGAAAGTCTGTCTTCAGTTCCACCCTTACATCGTGCTAGTTCTTTTTGTCTTGCACTTCAAATAGAATTATGGCTTGGCAATTCAACAGGTTATTGTATCACAAAGTGTAGCACACCTGGGAGCCATCAGCAGTACTCGTTCATTACAGAAGTAGCCCCAGTATTTACTAGTTATGTCTACCCCTCCCGGCATGATTAAAGGGCAGTTTTCTGTGCTTTCACTCATTAACCTGGTGCATGTGTCCATTTGGAGGCACTGTTGCATCTGCCTCATGTACACAGACAACCCTCCCCTCTAAACTCCAAACACTCAGACCTGTGACGGTTACCCGTATATCACCCAATGTGGACATATGCACTCTCCAGCAAAGACTGGACTAGCAGGTCAAGATGATAAGATCAACACCTGCACCACACCATGTGGAACACATAGCTCATCATGACACCCACTTTGACAGGCATGACATACAGTGAAAAGACACACACCCACCTTCACAGAGGCACGCAATGGTTATTTACCCAAACAGCACAGACCAGCAAGACAGACATCCATTCAGATACCATGATATGGTACAAGCCAAAGGACACATATTTAACCTGCACAGTGTGCCCCTCAATCTAAGTTCCTAAGGCTTACCACCTTGCACAATACAGTCATCATGGTTAACTCAGTACTGAGGCACACGCATATCCCACTCACTAAGTTGATAATGGAGCAGATAACAGCCAAATATCTATCACATGCCAGCATACAACACATGACACAGCCAGGCATGGCACTTCACAACAACGAGTATCACTCTGTGTCCATGTGAGTGTAAATGACTTGGGACACACCACCCTGGACTACATGGCAAGAGACATGGTTGAACTCTCTGATTATGTGGTCCAGGTAGGTGTGACAGTAGCCCTGAGCAGTGTACCACCGATAACCTAAATTATGCTGCGGTACTATCAACAGATGACTGACTGCAACATTGGTTTACATGTTTTGTGGCATTCTCAGGGAATCCAGTACCTGTCTGCTTGGGATGACATGATTGACAGAACCCAATGACTTGCCACAGATGTCCTACATCTGTCAGCACTGGGTTTCCAGGTACTGGCTAAGTGTCCTGCCACCCCTATGATGCCTTATTAGGCAGTGTTCATAATGTAATTACCACCATATCAGCTAGACATGTATGCAATCTGAGGGTCATGCTGCTCAACAGTAGGCATCTAACTGTCAGGATGCAGTCATTCAAAGCATTTGGAGTGGAGGACATTAACATGTCTGCTGTAATGGAGAGGTGGTCCACAGTAGCAGACAGTGGCCCTGCAGTGTCAGGCTATAACGCATTCCACAGCTGTCGGCCCCCAAACATGGACCACACCACACCTCCACAGGTGGTGTTGTCTCCATATTCATTATGGATAGGAACACCTCTAGACTAGTATCCCAGCAAAATGCATTGGGAATACTTCTGGTACAACTGCCTTGGGGTAACAGTGCAATCCAGACCATAGGCTACTATGGGTCCACATCTATGTCCCTAGACTGTCAATGCACATTCCTCAACACCCTGCCATCTATGATTGTCCAACGCAACACTGACATAGTATGAGACTTCAACCACCCCTCCATTACCTGAGGAAAGTAGCCAAGCACCAGTACAGTGGCTCAACATTTCCTGGGATTCATAATTTCCACTGCCCTTGACCGGCTCATACTGACCCCCGGTAGAGGATGCAACAACCTTGACCTGTGTTGACCACTTAAATATGGGACTGCTGCTCATCCACAGTTGTCAATCCCTGCATGGTGAGATCCACACAGGCTGTAATCAACATGGAACTCAAAATGTCAGCCACACCCCCCACCAAGGTAACCACCTTGCATAACCTCTCCAAAACTGACTTTGCAGCCATGAAAACAGAGGTGAATAACTTCACTGTACCCATGGCAATGGGAAATAGCTGCATGACTGTTGAATCATACATATATGCACTGTACAAACAGGTACATGAATGCATGGTACTAGCTAGAGCCAACAGAATCCAGACACTGTCCTCCAAACAGTGAGAGACAATGTGATGGTCCCCGTGCAATTACTAAAGTGTACAACAGAAGGAGGACACTGTTGCAGAGAAAGATGGTGTCCCATGACTGTTGAACTCCCTTATTAGCCTCAAACACAACTTGGGATCCCTCATGGAATCCCCTACAGGCTTTTATGAAGACAGACATGCAGCAGACACTGATGACAATCACAACAGCCTTTGATAGTTACAGCAACAACCTCCACAGCATTAAACACAAGTGCTGTGAGTTACTGCACAATGCTAATACCTATCCTGAGACAACAGATATTGGCCACAATCTTGACAACACATTCAGTTCCAGCTTTACCCCACTCTCCCCCTCAAATTAAGTGCTGAGTGAATGTGTTCTCACATGCTGCATCCTGTTTCTGTTCTAGGCATCTGTGTGTCACCAGGATGTGGCCCTGCAGCAAGACCAAATGGTATGGCAGTGTGGTAACACATCTACCCTGTCTTAGCAGGGTACAGTTGTATCTGCATGGATTTCCCAGGTCAGTAACACAGTGATTGCATATGCCTCACATATTATAGGGCTGAGGGTTGTACATAGGTATATGTTGATTTACAACATCTGTTTTAAAGTGGAGAATGGTACGTGTTGTGGTTTGGATACACCTCCAATTGCTAATAACTACCAAAGGGGATATTCATCAGCCAGATACATCTAAGGTGAATTATATCTGTAGGACTGCTAAAGTAGGGCACTGAGAAGTGTACTGGGTGTAAATGGTGCCAAAATCTTTAAGGTACAAACACACACACACACACACACACACACACACACACACACACACACACACACACACACACACACACACTTGCCAGGAATGAGATTCAAACCCCTACCTATGTAGTTATTACTACTACATTGTTACGCATGTAGCACATGCCACCAGGGAACTTATACATAGAACAGTGTCCAAACATACCTCTAAGGTGAGTGACATCAGCAGTCATTGTAAAGTATTACACTTTGAAATGTACTGGCTATGTATGGACACAAAATACTTCAACCTACTGATACACACACACACACACACACACACACACACACACACACACACACACACACACACACACACACACACACACACACACACACACTTTCACAGTTGCCAGGACCGGGATTAGAACTCCTGTCTAACCAGTTTATTACACTCTAATATTATGCAGTAATTGCAAGCACCACAAAGCTTATATATTGTAGAGCTGTCCAAAGGTATCTTTGAAGGTGAGTGACATCAGCAGCAGTGGTAAAGGAGGGGTAAGGGAAGTGGAGTGAGTGTGGACGGCCTCAAAATCATGTGTCTGCAAAGACACACACACACATACACACACACTCTTTCACACAAACACACACAATTTTACAGTTGCCAGGACCAAGATTAGAACTCTTACCTAACTAGTTTCCTACACTATAGTATTATACAGTTATCGCAAGCACCACAGAGCTTATATGTTGGATAGCTGTCCAAAGGTATCTTTGAAGGTGAATGACATCAGCAGCAGTGCTAAAGGAAGGGTAAGGGAAGTGGAGTGAGTGTGAATGGCCTCAAAGTCATTCAGCTAGAAACACACACACACACACACACACACACACACACACACACACACACACACACACACACACACACACACACACACACACAACTTTCCATTTGACAGGACTGAGATTACAACAGCTACATGGATACTTATTTGTACTATAGTGTTACACAGTTATCACAAGCACCACTGAGACTATAGGGCTGAGGTCAAACTCTTGTTCGGTATTTACTTTTCTGAGGTACAGGCCAATGTGGGAGGACTATGGCTCACCAAGTTCGCAGATGACTGCAAACTGGGTGCCATAATCGATGCTCCAGCTGACACAAACATCATTCAAAAAGGTCTCGCAGAGATGGATAACTGGTGCCAGAGCCATGGTCTAAAGCTAAATGCCAAAAAGTGTATAGTCATACCCTTTGGCAAAAACAATGTGCCCACAAATTACCACATAGGTGGTAACCCATTAAGTACAGAGAAAGTAATTAGGGATCTGGGGACCCAAGTTGATAGCAATCTCTCCTTTGACAACCACATTGCCAAAGTGGTTAGAAAGACATTCTACATAGCCCACCTCATCATGAAAGGATTCACATCTAGATCAAGAGAGGTAATCGTGCCCCTTTATTTATCCCTCATCAGGCCCATCATGGAATACAATGCCCCCTTTGGGATGTACCTTACCCGACACCTGCAGCAATTAGAAAGACCACAAAAGTACCTCACCAGGAGGATCAAGGGACTCAAACAGATGCCATATGCTGCTCGGTTAAAAAAACTCCAGCTCTACTCAGTTGCATACGGCCTACTTCGAGGCGATCTATGCCTGACATATAAAGCTATGTCCATCCCAGAATTAATGGACATGCTCCACCTCAGTAAATCTAAATCCCGAGGGACTTGAGCCTCAGCACAGAAATAAATAGAACATGCTGGAGGGACAGATTCATAACCCAGAGGCTCCCTTCACTCTGGAATAGAATTCCAATTCATGTTAGGCAGAGCACCTCACTGACTCTTCAAGAAGAATCTTGATGAGTGGATGGGGGATCATAGGTTTGTCCCGGGATTACTTCCGTATCACTATTAGACAGAGACACAGTAAACTAAACTTTAAAAAGGGCACAGTATACTCAAATCAAGGGGTGGCATGAGCCAAACACAATCGGGCTAGGCTTATAAATGCCCCAGGGCAGATAGCCTAGTATGAACCTATGAACCTTAAAGGAATTTCTACAGTGAATGACATCAGGACATCATGTGATATAGGACAATGGGATGTGTACTGGGTGGTAAAGGCCTCATAATGGGATTCTTTCTGTTGCTGTCTGTTTCTCTCTTCCCCACGTCTCTGTGTGTGTATGTTTGACATATTATATTATGTTGGCCTTAGATATGTATGAGTATTCCTATCCAGTGTGTGTGTGTGTGTGTGTGTGTGTGTGTGTGTGTGTGTGTGTGTGTGTGTGCGCGCATGGGTGTGAAGTATCAATGGTGTACAATTTGGTGTGTGTGCACAAACATCTGCGAATAACAGATATCTATAGTCCACTGTATTGCAGACATGGGCTTCATTTCTCTAAGTGTAGGAGCATGCCCAGTATGACTTTCTATATTGAGTGTGTGCATCCATTCCAGGGAGAGTTGGACTCCAGTTCAGGGTTTTGTGTACTACAGCTACACTGTAGACAGGTTGCCAATATGGAGACACAATGAGCATAACATATGGGGATACTGTAACTATTGCTGTCTGTGCTGCTTGTGTAACATGGCTGTATGTAGCATAGATCTTCTGACGTATGTACTGTTTTACACTGTGATGTATCATGTCATCAACTACTGACAGATATCATTCTTTGCTCAAAGTTATTTACCAGGGAAATACAAGATGAATGAAGCTGAGACCAATATTCTGAGGCATACAGACTACACATTCTGGCACACTCCTGCCATTGTGGATGGGTAGCTACAGACAATAAACTGCTAGTTCTGTGTAAATGGTCCATCACCTTGGTAGTATGCTGGCTGGGGATCCCCTTCTTGTGCTTTTCTCAACTTAATGGAATGGCCATATCCTGCTGGGGCCATACCTCTCAGCTCTACAGATACACCCAGCTTATCCAGAGGCAGGTCTCATATATCTGGTCAGTTTACCTTCACGTTGTGGTTTACAAGCAGTTTTGTGGCTATTCATTCATGGGTTTGCAGCCAGGACGTAGTATGGGCAGACATTAGAGTTTCAGACTTCACACACTCCATGACATCAATGCTTCTATACCCCCCTCTGTTATTCTCTCCTCTTCCTAACATTATGAAAGCGATATCTCCGATGTATCCGTATATCTGGGCCTTTATCCCAGTAGTATTATGGCCTGGTCCATAGTTCTTGCAGTAGGACATCGGGAGGCATGCTACTGGCATTTGTCAGCATGGCCTTGCATTTGTTTTCTGCTTACTATGTTAGGTTGTTAGTTAGGACCCTCTGACATTCCGCACATTGGCACTATGTATAAGGCATGGGCCTTTGCCAGAGGACTGTAGGCCATTTGAGAGTGCTGCAGGCCATCTGTAGCAGACCAGTGCATTCTGTCACTCATACGTTCCCAGGCTGCAAGCCAGTGGGTTACCCTGGGGTGACAGTGTTAAGTAGTTGAGGTGTTCCTGTCAGTCCTTCCTGTTCATACTGATCCATGAGTCTGGATGTGGTCAGTTGCTGCTTACAGCTAGGGACACACATGCATGGGACACCTATTCAGCATGCAGCATCATGTATGTATTCCCATACAGAGATTGGTTTATGCTGTACTCATTCCCTACAGCAAGGATATCACCTGTGATAAACCTGTGTCTGATAGTGGGGTGAGCTGGGTGCATGTGTTATATGGAAGCTACTGGCACCTGCCTCACAGATATACCTGGGACATTCCCCTTTTGATGGCTTGTGTGTGGACATGGGCAGCCTGTCATTACTTTATAACTGTGCCTTTTGTGGTCTTCCAGTGATTGGCCAGACTACCAGTATTCCATACTAGAGGGACAACTAATGTGATGCTAACCTCTATGTATAATTCCAAAGTTGTGTGCAGTTGACAATTATTTTATATGCACTCTGTGTAGGTTACTTCTACCTGTGTACTGTGTCTGTGTATGGGCCCCCATTCATGGCGTAACCAGCTTTTCGACAGTGACAGATATTGACATTTGGACAGTGAGTATGTACATCTGCTGACATGGGTGTAGCTGAGAAGCAGTGTGGTTGGCACTGCAGTTGTTGGAACATGGCCCTGTTGACCACTGTACTGTACCTAGGCCACTGAGACACAACCATCCAAGCCCACATGCTGACCACTTCCAGGCAATATTAAACACACAACAAACTTACCACACTGACCCCTGCATATTGTACACATGCAACAATGTAGATTGGGACAGCTCTGGCAATCTATGCTCCAGTAATATTACTCCTCAAGCTTACATGTTACTGCATTTCTACATGGGATTGTGGGGGGGGGGGTGCACACCTGAAGACTTTAAACATTTGCAGTGACTGTACTGGTATTTCAGTTACTCTGTTGGCTTCCATTTCATATTGTATTGTGCCCTATCATGCTGAAAGGAGGCATATCAGTAGAGTACACATGCTAGATCTTAATGGCATAAATTGCAGTTTCAGACTTCTTACCCTTCAGAACAAAAATGCAACTGCCAGACCTGTTGTAGTATGTCTGTGTAGGTCTGGAGGGGGGGGCTGTTCACCATTGCTGTCATTTGTGGGCCTTAGCCAGGTCTTTCTTTACGGACATCTACACCTATTGTGCTGGGTGAGGCTGGTGTTTGGTATGTGACCCTCACTGACATCCAATTGTGTGACCTATTGACACCCACAGTTATTTGGGCCAGCACATGTACTGCGGTGGGAGTCGTCACCTTATGCAGTACTGCCTAGTATGTTGACACCAGTATTTGTTATGGATTTCTTGCTGTCCCATATAGCTGTCAACTGTCTGCTGCTGTCCCATTCAGCCACCCAATTCCCTTGCATGCTTGCATCCATACCATATATACAACTACCAGAACATACTACTCCATTCAGTAATTGATAGAAAGGGTGACTTACCTTGTTGCTGGGCCAGTACTGAGGATGGTGCTTGAGGCCTGACTATGTCGGATGCACATAGTACACTCCATATACATGGTAAAGCACAGGTAGTGTCATGTTTGGCATCCCTTTTACTGTATGTGCAAGTCAGAGAGAGAGATATCAGTCCCTGGGTCCCTACAGTGTCAGTATGTGTGCTATGCTTTGCCTCTTTGCCAAGGCCTGGACATACTGGGCACGCCTCCTTCTGCCTAGAAGGGCAGGGTCAGGAAGTTCCTCCTCCAAGTCCTTCTGTGCCTGTGCTGGCCTTGGCAATGGTGGGGGGTTGTGTGGCCCTGCCCCATGCTGTTCCTGCTGCAGCTGTTTCCACAGAATCATATTGTGTAGCATGGCAAATACTATGAACATTTGGTTACATGTAGCTGGAGAGGACTACAAGGCTCCACTGGATATGTCAAAGCAGCGGAACCGAGACTTGAGCATCCCAAACACATACTCTACAATGATCCTGGATTGTGTGTGTGCCTCATTATGGTGTTCCTGTTCGGGTGTGTGTGCATTTCTGATGGGTGTCATCAGCCATGGCTCAAGTGCATAGCCAGCACCCCCCACTAGATGGCCATATGGGATGTCCCTCCTGGCAAACCCCTGATACAGCTATGAGCAATACCAGATGTGGGAGTCGTGATAGCTTCCAGGGCTGCCAGCACACATGTTCATAATAATGCCCTGGGTATTGCACATGACCTGGCAGTTGATGGAGGGGAAGCCCTTGTGGTTTATGTAGAACATACCCCGCTCGCCGGGTGGTGCTTCAATGTGGATGTGCGTGCAGTCTATAGCACCAACCACCTCAGGATATTCTGCTAAACGGTGGGAGAGACACATACTTCTGGTCAGTGCCTCATAGTTGTTGAGAAAATATATGCGCTCACTGGCATGTGGTGTCATGGCATCCAGGAACTGGTGGAGTACCCTGGATGCTGATGCCTGTGAGACCCCCATGATATCTCCAGTTGGTCTTTGGAAGGTACCTGTGGCTAGTATTCTTAAGCCTACATATACCTTGGTATCCACTGGGATGGGTTCCCCTCTGTTGGTTCTGTGTGTGAGGCATGGACAGCACAGCTGGACGATTTGCTGTAGAATGTCCCGGGTCTATGTTATAACAGGAAACGATCAAAGGATTGAATGCTGTTATATCGGCCACAAAAGAACGAAAACAAAAAAGGGGGAACAGCCAGAACAGCAATTTTTTTCCCAGGGAAAAAATTTGCTGTTCCCAAAAAAAAAAAAACACACTAAACACTATTTTAAGTGGGGAGCTTCACCCTCCACACTCCCTACTTAAATATACCAACTCTAAGATCACACTACAGTGCCGAAAATGGCAAAGAAACGGAAGTGGCCAAGTGAATTCTTTCCCAGGAAAATAATTCTTTTAAAAGCCTTTTTGTCATTTTGCGTTTTCGACATTTACAGTTCGACCAACACACATTCGACAGAATCCATCATCGGTCTTCTGACAGGAACCTGAATGTCTCTGTCCACCTTATAGTGCTCCACTGTCTCCAGCTCATGTAGGTGCTGGTAGGTTACCCAAGATCTGTACACTCTTCTCCTCCTCCTCATTGTGGGTCAGTTGTCAGCATTCTCCTCCTCACCATCCTCATTCTCTAGCACATATTGATGGAGTAATGCAGCAGCAGCTTCCAACATTTTTAGTTAGTTTTGCCAGTTAAAAATCCCCCATCTGTGTACACTGGTGGTGTAGAGTTTGGGGAAAAAACAGTCTGAAAGGTGTTTGCATAGTTTATAGTAGTGTGCTGGGCTGCTGCATGTGTAATTGACCGATTCTGATACATTCCACATGCCAGCTATGCTAGTTCTCTTTGATTGCCTTCCTACTGCTGTTTCCCCTTCCCATTTCCTCCCTATTTAAGCCCTGGGGCACGCTATGCATACCCAGTGCTTAAATGTGAACAGTGCTGCCATTTCCTCTTTTTTTTGTTTTTGTTTGTGTTTAAAACCCTGTGCATGGCACACACACCTGTTTAGGCTATGTACACAGTGCTCAGGCACATCTGACACACCCCCTTCCTTAGCTGTGTTCAGCTAAGGGTAAACATGGGCCACATAGCTCCAATGAGCTTACAGCAAGCATGGCACACACCCTTATGAAGTCATCCAGCTCTTAGACTTGCACTGTTGTATTGCTGCACATACACGGTTAGGTACAAGCTGACACTTTGAAGAAATATGTGATTCAGAATAACTCCCCTCATTTCCGTACCCCAGTGTGTACGTCGTTAGTTACTGCACTAAAATGGACCCTTTCCCAGGAAAGCTCCGAAGGGCTTTGTGCCCAAATTTGTCTTTTAATTAGCAGAGCTTGAGCTGCTTGACAGTTTGGGTGCTTGAAAGGTACCCTGAACCTTTGGAAGCTGGCTGGCCATTATATCCTTGGAAGGATATAATCCATATAGCTACTACTACTGCAGCAGTGATCACTCAGACAGCTACTGTTATGGTAAGTTCAGCTTCCACAACTGTACCTTCTTAAATGAGAAAAAAAATCCTTGAGGAAGTTGAAAACAGACCCCACCAATAGTGAAAATCTAATCCTTTCATGCTGAAGCACTGATAGTAAGGAAAGTCTCAATCATACTGAGCAGAACTCTGTCCCTGCAACCTCATCAAGATGAATGGGGACATTTTTGCCTGGTTTTGTTGTTTGTTCAAAATGAATGGATACATTTTCATGACATTTCACACCTATTGTGGAATTCTCTTTGCTACTGAAAAAATGTTCAAGTGATTATCAAACTCTTAACACAGAGCCAAAATGATGAAACCAAGGGGGGTATTCAATAAAGCCTACACAGACTTTTTTCTGTGTAGGCATAGTGACATGGAGCTTACACGGAAGTAAGCAGATGTGTGATCCATTAAACAGAGCTGAGGGGCATGCACAAGCGTGCCAACATGGAAATGTCCATGGCATGCAAATCACCTCATAAGCAGGTGAATTGTATGCAAACTGAGGGTGGTAGGGTGATCCAACAAGCAGATAGGCAGTCCTGCAGACCCCGTGTTGGTGTCCGAAATGTACATGGAAAAATTCTGTGTACAGGATGTTAAACAGACAACAGGGGCTGTAAAAGTGCAGTTAGAAGGACATAAATAGCATAGCAGGCACAGATATGTGCAAAACTATCCACTTTATGTCCAAAACATAATGGAAAGTAATTTAAAATATATTTTTTAATAATCAAGTTATGTTTGAGCTGTGTGCCACAGTGTGCAAACATGCTTTTTTGAAAAATAAAAAAATGTAAAACGTGTAAAAACAAAAATTAGTAGTATGTGACAGTAATGCATTATAGGACCCTGCATGGATTATGTACAATGGTAGACTTATGTGGTTGCTAACAAGGCAGGATCTAGAACTGTTTCCAGGCTATATGCATGGATCTTTATACAAATGATCTGGGGTTACTGAATAGCACAAATGGGTATCTGTGTCTGCAGATCTCATCCATGTAGGCAGAGAACCATTTTGGTGTCCACATAAGAGGTAGTTGACATCAAAAGGGGGTGTGTCTGCATTCTTTTAAGCTCATTGGAGCTCATCGGCACCTGTTTGCATGGCACGGTGCACTGGTGAGCAGGGGTGTGTGTCCAGTGACCACTAAGCTTTGTTTACCTTAGAGGCTCGTGTGATTGATATTGTGTAAATGAAAATGCTTTTCCCAAAAATACTGTGTGTGCAGAAAAGAAAAATATGCAAGGCTGAACAGCAAGTTTTCAAAATAATATAGCTTGCTTTGCAAGAACAGTTAGCTGTTGATATATTAGAAATGTCTAGCATAGATATTAATAACATATAGCTGTGGGCTCATGGCACCTGTTATAAAATAAGGAAGTATCATTGTTTTTACATTACAGAGACTGCTTCATCTAAAATAACATGAACTTTTGCATATTATCAACAGAAAGAGACAGCTGCATTACAGGAAAACTTTCCATATCAAAAATAACATTTGAGCAATGACGTTTGTATCACATAGATTGTTGCTTCTTCATAGGTTCATAGGTTCATAGGTTGGTACTAGGCTATCAGCCCTAGGGCCTATACAAGCCTAGCCATAACAATTCCCTGGCTATTTCTTCCCACATTATTTACTTTCTCAAAAATAACATGGATTTTTGCATATCAGCACTTTGGAAAAAGACAGTTGCATCACAGGGACTGTCCATATATCAAAAATAACAGTGTTTAAAGTATATAAAGTACACAATGCTTGTTTTTCATTCAGTGACAGTTTTACTGAGATTGCATCAGTATCATGATCTGTCTAGCTGTGTTATAATAAGAATTGAAATAGCTCTGAAAGAATTAACTGTTTGGAAAGAATTTGTTCTGAGACAAATCAAGTATAACAGATACAGTAGTACGGAGTTTGTCTGGTCAATTTTGGACATTTTGCATCGTGTTTCACTGTGTTTCCATGTGTTTGCATTGCGTGTCACTCTGCTGACCATGTCCATCCATGGAAGTGCGTCTACTGACTGCTGAGCATTGTTTATCTTTGTGGCACGGGTTTGTGCAGTGCACCCCAGTGTTCAATAAGGAAGGAAAAAATTGCTGAGAAAGCCAATGATAAATTAAGTACTGATGACTCCTGTTTCACTAAAACTAGGGCCATTAAAACCCCTTACTGATGTACTTTGCAGGTGGAATGCATCGTAGGTAGCCAATCACACAGACTGCACCTACAGCAGGGCACTATAAAGTTTGCATACACCCTACAATCTGATTTCACCCCCATACTCTGCACCAGTGGAGTACAAACTTGGGATTTTTAACTGAAGGAATGCTAGTGGCTGCTGCAGGTCTGCTACATCTGTATGTGCTAGATGCTGAGGTCAGTGCTGCTGCTGCTGCTGACAATAGGACTAGACTGAGAAGGGCAAGACTGTTCAGGCCCAGGGTAACCTTCCAGGAGCTACATGAGTTGGAGACTAGAGCGCTACAGGGTGGACAGGGACATACTACAAGAACTCACTGAGTTCTGCCACTCTCAACTCAGACCCAGAGCCAACAGAGGGAGCCCATCCCAGCAGAAACAGATGTATGTGTAGCCCTTAGGATACTAGCTACAGGTACTTTCCAAAAAAACAACTGGGAGATGATGGGGGTCTCACAGGCATCAGCATCCAGGATATTCCACCAGTTCCTGGATGCCATGTTACCACATGCCAGTAAGCACATTTATTTACCCCACACCCCTGAGGAGAGGGACATCAGTATGTGACTCTTCTACAGTGTAGCACACTACCCAGAGGTACTGGGTGCCATAGACTGCACTCATGTACACATCAATGCACCACTCAGTGAGGAGGGTAGAATCTATGTCAACCACACGGGGTATCACTTCATCAACTGCTAGGTCATGTGCAATGCCCAGGGCATTATCATGAACATGTGTGCTGGCAGCCCCGTCAGTTATCATGGCTCCCATATCTGGCATGCATCACAGCTGTACCAGATGCTTGCTAGGAGCGCCATCCCATACGTCCATTTACTGGGGGTGCTGGCTATGCACTGGAACCGTGGATGATGACACCCATAAGAAATGCACACACACCTACCAAAGAATGCCATAATGAGGCACACACACAAGCTAAGAACATCATAGAGCATGTGTTTGGGCTGCTGTAGTCACGGTTACAGTGCCTGGATGTATCTGGTGCAGCCCTGCAGTACTCTCCAGCCACATGTGCACAAATGTTTACAGTATGTGCCATGCTACACAATATGATCCTGCAGAAACAGCTGCAGCAGGATCAGCAAAGGGAAGGGATACACAGGCTCCCACCAGTGCCTCAGTCCCCACAGCTACACCCACAGTGGAACTCAGAGCAGGACTACCCTGAGGTTGTCCATGTAGGCAGATGTAGGTGTGTCCAGTATGCCCTGGTCTTGGCCAAGAGGCCACACATAGCACATGCACTGACAACCTAGGCCCCTAGGGACTGACATCTTGCTCTGACTCACATACATATACTAAAATTCATGTCAGCCAACCCACACAACCTGTACCTAACCATGTATCAGCTGTGTACTGCATGCATCAGACCTAATCATCGCCGAACTACGGGTCTGTCAACTGCTGCAACTGCAAGGTCAGTCTCCTATGCACCACATGTACAGGGAACTAGACTATGGTAGCATATGATAGGACCTGTCGCATGTATACAAGGGAATATAGTGGGCTACTGAGCTATTTGCAGAGATCTATAGTGGGCTACTGGGCTACTTGCAGAGATCTAACAGCCACCTGGGACAACAGGTGCTCTCTCCAATAGTATATGTCCCATAATAGTCACTAGGCCACATGACTGGAAACTCCACTACATTATTCAAGGAAGATGTCAAACAGTGGGATCACAGGACAGTCATACAACTGTCTATGGCAGCAGAGCATGGGCTGGTCATCCCCCCCCCAACACATCAGTGTTCTCATACAACTGCTGTAACAGAAAGTCTGCAGTGATATATCACCAGACCAGGCAGTTCCAGGGCTGTGATATAGAACCAGGCCACATGTTGTCTTTGCCACATAATGCAGGGGTGACAGTGTTTGTATGCTGTTGATAGTATGAGGAATGAAACTTCTCTGTCTGGTGGCTATTGTGGCTCACTGGGCTAGGGACATTAGCATGGGTGATGGTGTTGATGGTTCCAATCTAGCAGCATCTACAACTTCTGCATGTGAGGTATTTGTATAATGGTATTCTCACAGACTGTCATAACCACTCAATCTGTTACTGCAAGAAAGCTGGACAAAGCCAGATTGAATGGGGGGAGAAAGAGCCAAACTTACAGACAGACATTATATATGCTCTGAGTAACATAGAAGGTGGCTAGTATAACAACAGGTTGCAACAGGTGAGATTAGCTTCAGGATGTAAAGGCCATCACTTAAATGTGTCAGTAGTTACAACAATTCAGTGACTGCATTTTTTAGTATATTAGCAGAAACCACAAATATATGAGGAACAGAGCAGAACTATGGGGCGAAATGCTGAACATTCTGCAAAAACATGTACAGGGAGAAGTATGCAGGCTGTTACCCTGTGTGTGGTGTTACATCATGTACCCCAGTCATATCATACCTCTCAACCTCTTAGAGCAAGAAATCTACCAAAGCCATGAATAAAAGTGGGACAAAGACCCTCCTATAGGGACAAGTCTTAAATATTGCTCTTTCAAATGTAGAAAGTTGATAGAATGACAGGTCTTGCATTAGCGTGAATCTCCTGATGTGTATGGAGTCAGAAACTCAAATGTCTGTCATTATTTCTTAACTTCAGTCTTTAATGATTTGCCACTAATTTGCCAGAAAACCACAATGTTATGTAAAATGTACAAAAAATATGAAACAAAAATCTGGACATTCTGTGAAAATTTGTACAGTAGAAGAGGTATGATGTCACATATTAAGTTACAAACAACCGGGAAATGCCTCGGACAATATAAGCGTAGTGCTGTACTGTGGAAACAGGTGCAGCAGCCAATGTTCTGCAGCACACAAAATCCCGGACTAGAGTACAGGTAGTTCTAGCCTAGAGTCACCTTATAAGTACTGACAGTCACACTGGGCATTCTCCTGCACTTTGTTAACCTGACCCCAAGTCTGTTGCCTCTTCCGCCCAAAGACCTGCTATGTGGAAATAAGTCTGTACATATAGACAGCTACGTATACATATCTGTCTCTCCCTATCCCCCTCACACATGATTAGTGCATCTATCAGTATATCAGTATGTGGCACATATATATATATATATATATATATATATATATATTTATGGATGTATGTATATATTATCTTTGAAGAAAAAAACACACTCATTTCTCATTTTCATCATTATTTCATTTCTCCTTTTTTGAAAAATTAATTCACTGAGCATAATTCACTGAAAACTCATTTGACAGAAACTAATTTCATCTGAAAAGGTATAGGCCCTGCTCCCCACTGTAGTGTGATCCTGGAGTTGTATGGGTGTATATTATCTTCTGGAAAGAGTTATTCATTTGACTTGTAAGTATCCATCTCTATGGTTTGCAACATTTAAGTAGCCCCAATGTGGGGGGCTCTGCCCCCAACACCCATCTTACTATATATATACTAACTCCAGGATCACACTACAGTGGGGAATAGGGCATATACCTTTTTAGATTAAATGAGTTTCAGTCAAATGAGTTTTCAGTGAACTATGCTCAGGCAATTCACTTTCAGCAAAATGAAGCTTTGAAGAAATGAGTTTCAGTAAAATGTGTTTTCTATCAAACAAAGTAGACCCCATACATACATATATATATATATATATATATATATATATATATATATATATATATATATATATATATATATATATATATATATATATATTATATATATATATATATATATATATATATATCTATATATATATATATATATATATATATAAAGTAGAATGATACATAGACTCTCCATATATATATATCTACATAACACAGTTACATAACAGACACACACAGCAACAGTTAAGGTGACATTCCTGTTATGCACATTTAAATATATATATATATATATATATATATATATATATATATATATATATATATGTGTGTGTGTGTGTGTGTGTGCGTGTGTGTATGTGTGTGTGTGTTTGTGGGGGGGGGTGTATGAATGTCCCCACATCCCCTTGGAAAGCTGACTTTATCTGCACTTACACATCACAACAGTTGTCTGATGAAATCATACCAAGGCCACAACAGTACATAATCCGCTCACCCACAGACCTATGACTGCAGAATGTCATCCTGTAGACAGACACAGGTGAGTAGGTAGTGTAATGTACACTGATTGCAACACATGCCTTGGACAGGCCATATTGTCCCTGATCACATGTCCGCCTATGAAACTGCAACCAGCCACATATGACCATACTGGTAATTGTACACACATAGCAGGGATATTAACAGGTATCCCACTCCTAGGACAATAGGTCCACAAGCAGTATCAAGCAGTATCACTCTGCAGGCCACACATGCTGACTAACACAAGGCTACTTTGCTTACTCCACAAGTACTGCGCCTGCATCCACATATACAACAGACATAACATGCAATACGTTCTGCGAGCTATAGTGTATAGTACTAGATAAGTAGGAGTTTTAATCTCATATCAGCCAACTGTGTGTGTATGTGTGTGTGTGTGTGTGTGTGTGTGTGTGTGTGTGTGTGTGTGTGTGTGTGTGTACATATATCCCCATACAGCACTGTAGACATGCCCACCTGGCCTATGTCACTGCAATGGTTAATCATTTTATGGCCCTGTGACTAGCTGCTGGCCTCAACATTGGCCTTCTTTACAAGGCTTGCTGATGTCATCCACCTTAAGAGTTCTGGGTTCAGTGTAATGCCAGATAAACACCATGGTGCATGCGATAAGTACTGCAAGCTATAGTGTATACTACTAGGCAGGTAGGGTTTTTAAATTTACATTATCCAATGTGTGTGTGTGTTTGTGTGTGTGTATGTGTGTGTGTGTGTGTGTGTGTGTGTGTGTGGGTGTATGAAACTATCCCCTTGCAGCACTGCAGACATGCACCTATGAGCTGTCTCTGTGCAATGGTTATGCATTTTACAGCCCTGTGACTAGCTGCTGGACCTAAATTGCCCTCATCTACATAAGCACAAATGCTATCTGCCACCATCTAGATTTGTATGTTCAGAAAACCCAGATGACACATATCAAGGGTAGCAGACCTTGTCACAAAGTATGAAAGCATGATTACGCTGAGTGTCCCTATTGTCCTTGACACACTGTTCTACACATATGCACCTAGGGAGCCATGCATACATACTGCCATACCTTGCTTACATCATATTTCTGCTGTGCTGCTATGCCATCCTGTGCAGCTGCATTGCTGACATGTGCCCATAGTTTAACTTCTCATACACAGGTCGGTGACACACCTGTCATTCTGTAACACTACCACCACTCTAACATCATGCAACAAAGATGCACAAAGTTTGATGTGTAATCATGACATATGCCAGCATACATACAGATACTGTATGCTGGCATATGTCATAGCATATGCCAGCATACAGTACCTGTTGTGGTCCACAACTGCTACGGCATAACAATACTGCACTACACAAGTACATGTAAAGTAATAAAGTCACACTGTGCATTAGACACATATTTTCATGTCCCTGCATTGATGGCATGGATGGCAGGGATGTTCCACAGGTATCATCACATGCACAGGGTGTGGTATGAGGGTCCCAGAGGCCTAGGCTGTGCCAAACAGTTGACAGCATGTGTGTGAGTCAGGAAAGTGTGCTGGTTAGACGGGCCATGGAGAGGTGCTATGTGTCTGTTGGTGACCTGCATGTGACAGTGGTGTTTGAGTGTGTGCGTGTACACAGTCAAGCCCAGTGTTATCCCTACATGTGTCTATGTTGGACAGCTGTGGACCGTGCATAGTAGAGTGGACAGTTCACTGTCTCTGACCATGAACATGGGAAATTGCACCACCAGGAGTAGCACTGGTACCACCATGCCCAAGGTCAGATGCAGTGCTAGTAGCTGATGATGACTGCCGTCTGCTGAGCTTGTGTTCCCCATGGGACTACCCAAGACCATGTACCCATGACCTGCCATTTCATGGTGTGGACAGTACACTTCCTTCTGTAGCACTGGAGATACTACCACTGCAAGAGAGTGAGTGGGCAAAGCCATGTGGACTGTCAGCAGATGGTGTTGCTGACCTACGTCCACGTGTCTGACACCCATCTCCAACCAGATGTTCCAGCACAGACAATGTGTAGTCAAAGATAGACACTGTCTCAGCCCACCATCTGTCCACTACATCAGTGAACTGATGCAGAGTGTCACCATTGCAGTGGAGACAGTCACGGATGTCAGAATCTACTGCATCCACAACCCTAAGAATATGTCTGGTTTTGCTTTCAGAACGTGCCTGTCCCTCCATGATGGCCCAAAACATGCAGCAAGTGACCTGTAATGTGACAGCTGTGACAGGTGGTGGATGGGCAGCAGTCCTCTTTCAAACACCCCTGTTAATCTGCCTGTGTCGGACCTCACCAGGTCTCTCGCTATGGCCAGTCTCTACACTCACTGTCACCATAGCTGTCACACTGGCCTATGCAATGTTGCTACCCTCTGACTTTCCAATATCTGTGGCCTCTGAGGACTAGATATGTGTGGGCATACTGACTGTGTGTGTGGACAATGGGGAAGAAGAGGGATGTCAACCTCTGTGACAGATTCAGCCCCCGACAACCCCACTTGTGCCTCACTATGGCCAACATCATCATCAGAGTCCAATGAGACAATGACATCAGATTATGAGGGGGACAGAAGCCAACCTCCATTCATCTGTGAGAAGCAAAAAAAAGAGTACATTGCTACCTGCACTATTATGTATGGTAATCCACACAGATTCATGCAAATGAGGATCCACAACTGCATTACATGTGCCACATCTTCACATATCTGCTCTCATGCACAACAGACAAACTTACAACAACATACACAGACAATTCAGGCCCTTTATAACATGCACTTCAGCCACATCCAGTTAATTTTGCCAGTACAATACACCTGTGAGGTATGCACTATGACAGTGTATACGATAGAACTACACATAAAACCCTGTATACCTATCTTGAGAATGATATGCCAGTAGCAGTAACACTGCCTCAGGTATGTACCATCTCCCTATTGTGTTTGAACAGGCATCTTGGAGTAATTGGCTCATGTATAGCAAGCTGTTTAGTTGCTCATTACTATAAGTGCAAATGTGTTATTGTTTTTACAAATACACACCTGTGATTATTCAGTCTATGCACTGTAGTTAACTGTTCCAGAATGGAGCATACAAATATTTTACTCTAGCTAAGCACAACAGTTGTACATAGGGCAAAATGGCAGCCCTTGACTTTATAAGGTTATATATGATCCATAAGCAACAGTATCACACTTATCAGGTACAGGACCATTAACTTCAGCCACACATGACAGACCTATGAAAAGGTGAAGGAGAGGTATTGTCAGCACCACCAAATGTTGCAGTGCTACAAGATAATATGTGCATATATCCACATGTATAGTAGCTACTATGATAATGACTATATTGCTGACATTCTGAGTATGTGTGCACAACTGTGCATAAAACCCAACCCCCCCCCATGCAGACAGACCTGACACCATTGTAGTGGTATGTACAGCCTGCCACAATGACTGATACAGTATTATACTGGTGAACAGAGTACGTTTACCTGGACACTCCTCTTCTGTGAACACTGTGGCACCCACTTCCAGGATGTATGGCATGATGGATGCCTGGGAGCTGTTGGTTGATCCTAGGTTCACCAGGAATTCCTCTGTGGGCGAGAGTGGTTGTTCTATTGCAGGCTCTCCACCGGTGGCAGCACGATCCCTGGCAACAGCAGCTGCCTTTTACTGTGCAGCATTCACCATATCTGTGGCCCAGTGTTGGACCTGTTCATAGGTCCTTCCTGTTGGCCAGTCTGATTAACAGGCTGCACAAGGTCTGCCCACAATGCTGCCTGCTGTTCACAATTGTGCCGAGCCCTGGAAAGCAAGATGTGATGGTAGTGTCTGAGGCCATCCATTATGATGTCATTCTCTGCAGTTGAGAATGGTGGATGCCTTCTGTGGTACATGGTATCTGAAAGACAACAAGAGGGGAACACATTATGGGACCAGATATGAGGATGTCCACTATGTACAGATCCTGCACTCCCATAATGGCCTGCATTGTTCACTGCTCTCTCACATGTCATACCCCTCAGTCTGGAAGCACACTACATATGTGGATTTCACCAAGATAGTAACAATACTGGGTTATGTCCCTGTGTGCCATGACAGATTATGCTGTATGTCCGTACACCCATCACTGCAGTCTACTGTGTTGTGCCCCCTACGGGCAAATTCCCACTAATATGTCATATGGCCACTGTCAGACACATAGTAATGTGCTATTACAACAACTATATGGGGACAGTCCAACAACACCAGTGTGTCTCAGTAACAGAAAGCAATGCAAGTCTGCTGTAGTGTATGTTCCCTGTAGGCATCACACCTCTCAACTACACAGATGTTTGCAGAATATCAAGATACTTGCCTCATAGATGTGGTCCTTTTCACACAAACTTGTGAATGCCTGACAGATGGTTAGTCAACTAAAGATAGAATATGACTTTCACATGTCATACCCTTCAGAAACAGTTATGCTACAGTAATATCTATTAGTCTATTCACGTTCTTACTTTGTACAGGCAATATTTATACTCTGTCACTGAGTTGGCTTTCTCCTGATTTCTTGCTGTAGGAGGTTGACAGGTATGTTAGGCATAGCTCTCAACCAAACAGGGACAAATGTCATCAAAACCAGGTCTTAGCCAGAGTACATCAAGGACATTCAGGGACACTTTTACAATGCTAGAAATATTCATGTGACACATTGACATAACGAGAAGAGGTTAATTTCAGTACATTGTTTGATGTTACAGGAGTGCACATCCTAAGTTATTCTCACTATGTTTTACATGTAATCCACTAACTTTCCTACAACACCCGACCTTTGTAGGAGGAATTGACAGGGACAGAGCTGAGATATGATTGAAAGCAGGGACAGATAAGAGGCATGCCTTTAGGTGTAGGATAGCAGTGTATCAATGACATGTCCATACCATAAATCTAAGACAAGCCTAGTGCTGTAATCATTAATCTCCATGCCTGCATCCTCCCATCAGCATCCCGTTATATGGAGAAATCTATTACATACCTGGTAGAGTGCAATATTCCTTTTTTGAATCTTTCCTCTAGAAATGCTTTTGACATACGCTGTCTGTGTGATTGAAATCTCATACAGAAAACAACTGGTGATGCAGGGGTAAAATCACCAAAACAGCTTTAATAAAACAAAGTAAATCACAGCATCCAGTACACACAAAACTGACTTAGCGCTTTCACCCAAAATAGGGCATCCTCAGAGTCAGTTGAATAATGTTAAACAGTCCTTTATATTTCAAATTCAAATAACATTTTAACCAATAAGCACCACCATGTAATTATAATAATCAATTGTCCTGGGAGATAACTATTAATAGTATTTCAAAACTTGCGTTTATCAATAAATTCACCACACAAAAACTTTTCATTTCAAGTTTTCATTGTATACATGTGTCAAAAATCTTTCCTGTACAAGATCCTTTAATATTTCCCTGTTGCAAAATTGTGATATTTCAAATACTTAAAGCTTTATGTTTTAATATACATGTCATAGATAGTGTGTCATTAATACCATGTCTTGTACTGGCTTCTAATCTAATCTGCCATATACATTTCCTACCTTCAAGCATATTTTTGTAGTCTCCACCAAAATCTTTGGTGTATACAGCAGCGTCCTTAGGTCAGCTGGTGCCCTAGGCAAAAGGGCTCAACGGCACCCCCCCACACCACCCAGGTGCCCCCATCCTGGTCTACCTACACCAAATAAATACTGGAAAAGCGCCCCTTCTACAGTGGCACCCTAGGCGACCGCCTAGTTGGTCTATGCCTAAGGCCAGCTATGGGTGTATAGTCTGTCAATGACAAAAAACATGATTTTTTAAAAATTCATACAGTTCTTACTATGAACAAATAAAGAATTAGTTGACTTTTTATTTTTTATATCCCTGACGTGTTCCAGTATCCTCTGCCTTATTTTTCTTGTAGTCATTCCATTGTAAAATGCTGGACATGATAAACATGTGGCCACATAAATGACCATGTTCTTGTTGCAATTACAATGACCTGGACACGTCAGGGACATTTTGTAATTCCCAATAAAGCTGTTTTGGTAATTTTACCCCTGCATCAACGGTTGTTTTCTTTTTACAAGTTTCAAGTGTCAGCATTGGGAAATCTCATACAGACCTGTTCCCCATAACCAGCTGCTTAACCTTTGAAGGTAATGCTCATTAACAGGTAATTGCCTCTGCACCAGTCTATGGCTCATATGGCTCATAATTGCTAATTGCAGCCAAAACAGCTAAATTGCACTATCATTAGTCAATGACATGCCACCACAGTGCAATATATAAGGCCTTAATGTAGGTCTTGGCCCCTTTCTTACTTTTTGAGATGGACATTACTGAGATGTGGAGACTACAGCATAGCAGGGGGTAGGTACAAATGATGTCCACTGTAGAGATTTATGAAGCATGCCCACAGTTTTGCCTCATATGTTTGGTCAGTGTCCCATGAAATTGTGATCATCTGACAGTTCACTAGCAAACATTGAGAAGCATGACAAAGATAGTAGGTCATCTATACATTAGCATATAGAATGCAGATGTACACAATATATTGTTCATGGGTTGAAATATCTGTGTAGTCTACAAACAGTTCCAGATCATGGAGTGGGCTACCTCACCCATACACCTTACTTACCTGCTGTCAGTGGATCACAGAGCATTATGTGAACAATATTGACCTAGAAACAGCCTTGAACAGTACTGTATGCATTACACAATACGTTTGGCAACCATTATATTTGCATTCTACAGCTATTATGGTATTATACTTGACTGCAGCACCTTACATTACAGCCTGAATGCATATAGCTGTACTACAATGGTTAAAACAAGACAATCCTGATGTACACAATTTACCTTGCTGTTATTTGTATTGGTTCATGTGTTATTGCAGAACAGTAAGCATTATTAATTTATTGCTAAACAGCTCTAATTCCACACTTATTGCACTACAGACTTTATTGTATATACTTTAATGCAGTTTCTCGTATTGTTTTGAGTTTTTATTGCACAACAGTTGTCATTATTCAGGTCTAGCAATACAGCTCTACTTCCAGTTATTGCACTACAGACTTTATGGTATATACTTTAATACAGTTAATGGTATTGTTTCATGCTTTTATTGAACTACAGTTGGCATTATTTATTTATTGCAGTACAACTCTAAGTCCACATTTATTGCAATACAAACTTTACTGTATGCACTTTATTGCAGTTAATGCTTTATTATTTCTTGCTTATTTCACTGCAGTTAGCATAATACATCTGTACTCACCACACTCATGGAGCACCCTGGCCAAGCGCCCAGCATGCACCTTGATGTTGCGAGCCCTCTCCTCTGCTGCTGTTGGGAAAGAAGCACATCATTATGCATACCAGTTTAGCAGACAGTCAGATTAGATATTGGTGAAATAGAGGTAAAATTACTTACATACTTGTGGGACATTCCATGCCCGAGTTTTTAGGCCCAGGTGTCCAAGAGATACCTCTTTAGTCTCTTCAGGTCATCATGGTTGTGATAATACTGCTCACCTGTGCAGAGATACCAGTAGCACTGGTGAGTTCCCTTGCCAGTTAGTTCCAGGCCTCCACCTTACACTCCTAGCCCTGGAAACCTCCCTGCAGCAGCCTGTCATCATGTTTTTTTACTAGGAGTCCAACCATGACCCTGGAATCCAGAATGTCCCAACGCTGCACCCAAAAGCATGAACCTTCACCAATGCTTGCCATGGTATCCTTCAGAGACAGAACTCCAATGGATTCTGCTGTATTGCCACCTATTGGGATTAATATAAGCTATTTTCCCACCCTTACATGCCACTGGGCAACATTTAAAAAAGCACCGCTTTGCTTAGCACCACACACACCAGTGCAACTGAGCTGAGCAGTGCAAAACCCCACAGAGCCATATGCTTAGCCATGTGCATACCAGCCAAGCAGAGCTGAGTGGTGCATAAACATTATCAGCCATTGCTGTGCTTATGTGGTGCTTAGCAGGTCTTAGCAGAGCACAGCCGACCATAATGTAAAATAATTGGGCATAATTTGTATTTTGAAAATTAATGCTTATTTTCCCCTTCCATGTATTCAAACCCTAGACCTACTGCACATGAGGCCATAACTCTACCCATTTAGCTACATTGATATGTGAAATTTTGCTATACCTTTACATATACATCTGAGCTACTTATAAGCACTGCTGAGCACCACACTACGCAGTGCAAACCCACTCAGCTATACTTAAACATGACATTTAAGTAAATAATTAAATGCATATGGTTTCTATTTTTAAATGTGTGGCAAGTGCCTCGGTGCTGCTTAGCATTGCTGCACTCCACGCTGCACCCTGCAAACATGCTTTAAAAAAACAGAAAAAATAACATTAGACTAATACATTTGGACAGGGCAAGGAATGTCTTACTCATCTGAGGTTACAGATAGCACTACACTCCCTACACTGATTCAATAACCATGTTCCTTGGCTCTCCCTTGTGAATGAGCCATCATTACTATGCATGGTGTGCTGCCAAGGGGGAACCATGTACACAGACATTGTAACATTCTGTGTAGGCTCTACACTGTTCCTACATGGAGTTTATTAAATCCTGGGGCAAGTTTGTTGTAAAGCATTTAAAATTTACTTAATATGGCTTAATTTACCACATATTAGAACATTTTGTGGAAATGCTACATCTATTTGCTTATTTGTTATTTAGTGCGTAAATATAAAAAGTTAGCTTAAATGCATGTTTTGTGAAGACAGATGAAAAAAATCGCAACAGGATTTTGAAATGACTCTGGATGCACAGAGGAAATGGCAACATCAATAAATAATTTGCAAAGAAGCATATTTCCCTAGTAGGCATGTAGGTGACTGTGTGGTCTCTGTCCATCATTAGCAGATATCAAATAATGGAAACAAGATTATAACCATTCACTTTTACTGTAATATTCTAATCATATTTTGCTATGAATGCATTTACTTCTGGAAAGCATGTATTGTGATTAGGCAATCAGTACTGGTCTACATTCCAAAGGCACCTAAATTTAAGGGTGTCTACTAGCAAATGTATATTTCATGTTAGCAGAAAGTAAGCACTGCAAACAAATGTACAACAAAATATTAAGATATTCAAAGAATAGAAATTGACTTGATTGCAGTCTAACCTACTACAAAACAATATGTTAGTCAGTGGTATCCATTTCTTGTTGTGTCCTTGCATATGCCTGTTGGTTGACTTCATGTTTTACAGCCTGCAAGCTGTATTATAATGGGCATGGGGAAGAAAATTAACTGATTTAGTATCTGGTTACCCGACAGAATGTGGGTTATAGCTGGGTCATGAAGGTGACAAAAGCTGATGAATGCTGGGGGAAGGGAGGCAATAGGGATATTTAGTTATTGAAAAGCAGTAATTAATTATTTATTTGCTGTTTAGCTAACTTCTACAGTGGTAGAAGCTCATATGTATGATGAGCTGTATACAATGTCAGTATGAGTTGCAGTTCCAATGACTGCACAAAGATTTCATACAAAATTCTTGACATAACTCAGTTCAGATTCTTTAAAGGTAGATCATGTATATTAAACATGGTTGACTTCTTCGAGATGTCACTAAGGCCCTGTGTGAAGAAAATGAAAACATTTTCATCTGTGTTAGCATGTCTGGGAGGAGATTTGTGTATATACTTGGATTAACTTGTATTGCATGCTAGCATGTCTAATTGTGAAAATGTAAATAAGTTGTTAAAATGTTCAGTATTTCCCTGTTTTTGCAAAATGTTTAAAGAATCTGTCAGTGTTTTAATACATTTCTAATTACACATGTTTGTGAGGGAGATTCTAAAGTACAAATTGTCTGTGGAGAATCAGCTGATCAGTAGATGATGTCATTAGAATGTTCCTGGTTACTAGGTGATTATTTGAACAGATGGTTGACAGGAAAAAGAACTTATTCAAACAACTGATTGTTAGTTTTAAAATGAAACAGTTGAGACTGTTAACCTGGACTATAAAAGAGACTGCTGAAGTCAGTTGTAGGGCAGTTAGTTAAGAGTTGCATTCAGTTACAGTGATGTGCAGTGGATACCCAAAAAAGACTCACCAAAAACTGTAAGCCTGCCTTTGCCTTGCTGTTATGCTTTAGGTTAGATCAGGGACAGTATTCTCTAGTTAGATTAGGAAAGTTTAGTTATTTAGATAAAGTTATTTAAAAAGGATCTGAATTGCCTAGACATACCCTGGGATTCAGTAAACTCCATGCAAGAATAGTGTTATTCTTGCATGGAATGGTTTTGTGTCCATGTAGGACAGCAGCACACCTTGCATATTCATGAAGGCCAGCTGCTGTGTATCCTGCATGGACATGAAACAGGAACGAGTGCAGGGAGCATGTCTGAGCCGTGCTCACACAGAAAACATGCCCCTTGCCCTCTAGAAGTGCCGTACGGCACTTTGAAAGTAAAAAAAAGTGTTGCAGACACTGTTATGAATGAATAACAGTGTCAGCAGATATAATGCAAAGAAAACAAACAGGCTCACCCCCAAACATTATTCCAGCACAGAGGATGTCCAGACTGGTATGCCAGTGTACACGCTGGCGTACCAAATAAGTAAGCATGTTCCCAAGAGGAACTATAAAAAAAGTGACCCCAGTTGTGTCCAGAGTCCCCAAATGCATGATGCAGTTGTCCAGATGTCATGCCTTAAGAGGCTGAAAGCAATGTGCATACCCCTAAAGTAAACAAAATACATTTTTTTCTGTCCCCAATAAAGTTTAAGTGTAGCTGAGTGGGTGTGCATATCGCACAGCTGTGCTCAGCCTAGCTTAAGGAGCTAAATAGAAATATACAACTAAAATACCCAAAGTGAGGTAGCATAGTGGTTAGAGATTCTGCTTTTCATGCAGTTATTCACAGTTAGAGCCCCAATGAAGGCCATTCACGTTTATATGTGAAAGCAGTACTTACATTTTTTTTGTATAATTAGGTAGTAAATAATATATATATATTTGTCAACCAGAGTAGTGCAGCAGGTCCAAATATGAGGTGTCAGTCTAATAAAGTTGTAAAACCCCCATATAAACACAAGTATCCCATACAGTATAGTCACACAAGAATATAATGTAATGAAAGCACATAGGAGGATGTTATGGAAGGTAAACATGCATATCATAATATGTTATTAACTCATTACATCAGAGTGACACCT
Source organism: Protopterus annectens (assembly GCF_019279795.1). Lineage (NCBI taxonomy): Eukaryota > Metazoa > Chordata > Ceratodontiformes > Protopteridae > Protopterus > Protopterus annectens. The sequence continues at coordinate 247,040,405 of NC_056744.1, forward strand.
CCAGATGCATTTGCAGTTAACTACTACTGCTCATCTAGGCATCAAATATTACTTGTTCATATTTGCATTAATATTTCCAAAACCATGCCACATACAAGGTATCAGAATATTTTATCTTGAAGCACACATGATGACAAACACAATTGTACTGCTATTTGACCTCTGTCAATGAGTATTTGTTAGAATTGTAAGGTGATGACTTAATTTTTTAAAGGCTCAGGCCACACCCACTAGGAGTTAAAGGTACACACTCAAACAAGTTGTACTGGAAGGAATGAGTTAATGAGGAATCAACCCCACAATCCTAATAGTCCATGAAATGAAAGCTGAACAATGCTAAGTTGTGCTCTGCTATGCTTAGCTAGTGTAAGTATTGGTTAAATGTAAATGCTAAGCAATAGTTAGCCCAGCTAAATGGATTTACACACTGGTAAGCAATGCTTAGCATCTACCCCTTTAAGCAATACTGACCTTAGCTGAGCAGGTTTGCGCATTGGTTAGCTTATCTCAGCATATTCAAAATTGTCCAATCACGGCAAAATGCGGGAATTCAGCTCTATTTAAACATTGCAGGTGGGATTACAGCCATAACCAGTTGTAGCTGATCACTGCAGGCACTACGGCTGGCGTTGGTGAGGGTACGCTCTTTTGAGCACAGTGTTGGGGCATTCAGGAGTCCAGGGTCATGGTTGGACTCCTTGTGAAAGACCATGAAGGATGACTGCTGCAGGACCAGTACCAGGGCTCACAATACAAAGCAGAGGCCTGGGACCATCTCACATGTGGTCTCACCAGTGCTACTGGCATCCCTCGAACTAGTGAGCAGGTCTTGCACCATTATGCTGACCTCAAGCATAAGAAGAGGGAGCTCTTGGACCAGTGGACCCAAGATGCATGGGCATGGAATGTCCCAGAAGTGTGTAAGTATCAGTATTACTTATTGTTCCCCAATGTCCAGCCTGAGTATGTGATTGATAGGTATGCATAAATGTTTCTTTATCTCCTGTACAGCTGCAGATGAGAGGGCTGTGAACATGGGCACACATGCAAACAGGTTGCTAAGGCTGCATGGGAGGCTGGTGAGTAAAAATCTAGCTTGAAATATTCAGGGCAAATAAATAGAAATGAGTACAATGCCAACTACCACTAGGCAAAGTGTGTACTGCGTGTAATTAATAAATGACTGTTAGCAAATTAATAGTGATGTACAGGATATTTAACCATAAAGGTCTCTGTAACTTTCAATAAAAGTAAACACCCCAGATTGTTGTGTTTACTTTGTTATGTTGTAGTAGGAATATAAATGTGTACAGGTTCTGCACAGCAATCATGGCTCTGACAGCAAGAATGAAGTGAGGCTCATCTTACAAAGATTGTGGAACTGTAAAACAGGTGAACAACTATATGAAATGTGCCATGCACCAAGATCTGAACATTGAATAGTAAGCTGAAAAATCTAAACTTTTATCCTCTGCAGCAGTGCTTTGTGTTAACCATTGATTTCCAGATTGTAATATGTCAAAGTATGAATACACAGTACAAGAACTATCTGCCATTCATGAATATCAGAACTACAAAGTCAGAGTGTACAAACCCAAGTAGTAGGGAGCAAAAAGTCATGCAAGGGTTATTAATTCCTCAATAGCTCATTGTGATGAAAAACAGTTGTGGTGTACCTTTTTAGCACAAACAGACACAGTTCGAATCCCGGCATTGGTAATAAGCTGAATGCATATTGTCACACAAGAATATGTGAATACATATAGAAATTGTCAGGTACTGTTAACAGAAATTTTCTACACTTGTCTGCCAGGTAATGAAAGGTGTGTAGTATCTGTAGGAAGGGTTTACTAATATACTGTGTACAACACTTCCACTGTCCAACCCCAAGGCTGCAAATGACAGCAAGATAAATACATACAGCAAGCGCTATTTTCCAATACATGTCCCTCAACTGTCATGCTGTCATGGCTAGTGATCACTGCTGCCAACAACCAGGCTGACAGATAGAAATCCTGGCAGAGTATGTCAGTAGCACACCCACATAGCATGAGTGCAGGAAACACTATTCAGTATCACATATGTAACCCTGAATATGTGAATATGTGTAGAAAAAGTTAACAGAAATTTCCTCCACAGATCTGCCAGGTAAGGAAATGTTTGTAGTAGCTGTAAGAAGACATTACTAATATACTATGTATACAACACTACCACTGTCCACCCCCAGGCAATAGATACATGTAAAGTGAGGTCAGACCTGGACAGTAATGAGTAGAGTACTGATCAGTATACTTGTGAAAAATAAAAGCCTATACAGTTGTTAATTGCCATCTCTCTCTTTCCGCCACCCCTATCTGCATCAATAATGAATACACATAAACAATGGGTATGTCTTTCTCCAACCTACTGTTGGGACTTGTGTTTTATTGTTCTACAAATATTGAATTGCTTGTATATTAATGAACCTCATTCAAATACTATAATTGATGGCCTGTTGCTGTCAATGTAACTTGCATGCTGCTGTAATGCCGTCTGTGGTTCCATATATGGATGTGTTCTGTTTGCTATGCAACTCTTTCAAAACTGTTTTATGGGGTTAACTGGAACACCTATGGATGCTGTTTTAACTAATCCTGAAATGTGTTGTTCATGACTAATATATTTTTTAAAACCTGAACACCATAGCACGTCTGGGAAGGCAGGTCCCAGTAGATCCACCTGTCCCACCTCATCTGGCCATGGCACCGAGCCCCAGCACATCTGGAACCCTACCCGGACCTTCCTCTTCCATTGGTCCTGCACCACCTTCAGGTGAAACTGCCTCAGGGGACCGGGTTTTCCCCAAGGGAGCGAGTGCAGAGAGGAGAGCATCTCCCATAGTCAAGTCCAGGGATTGGTGCGCAGCATCCTCCGATCGGAGTTCGGTGATCAGCTGTGCCAGCTTGAGGGCCACCTGGCCCATCTTGAGGGTCAGCCTGCCCCTCCTATTCAGCCCCCAGCACAGCCACCTTCAGGGCCATGAAGGGGCAGTGGTGACTGCCCATGCGTGGGGACCACAGTCCCACTGTATCCATTTGGGAGCTCATGTGCATTTGATTCCCACCCACCCTCCTCATCCAAGGTGTTTACTCCCCAGTCTTCCTACCCAACTTACCTCTCCAAATGTACCATCCTTCCAAACATCCCACTCTCACCTTAAAAAAAGGGCAATCTGTTCCCAAAAAAAAAAAAAAATCATGCCCCATACATAGCTGTCCATTTCACACACATGTCCACTGGACACATGTAATCTGGTCCATTTGGCATGACAACACATTACTGTTGTCCTCACTCCTCTCTCAGGGGTTTGAGTGTCCAAATTCACTTCCAAATTCTGTAGACATTCACAGCTGTTACTGTAGAAGAAATGGACAGCTATGGACCTTTCCTACACCGGTCCTGCACATCCCTAGCTACCTTTCATACTGTACTTCTATCTGCATGCCACTTTTTTCACCACTTTCAAATCACCCCTTTTTCTTTTCTTTCAAAGAAATTAGTGCAGTAGTAAGCGGGAGTAAGCACTGCTAAGTGAGGCTAAATGGATTAACTGTGTTCTAGCATATCTTACAGTTGTGCAAACATGATCACAACTGCTTAAAAGTGCCTTAATCACTCTGTATCCATCAGACCTTGTTGTGAGCAGAAACAAAATTGTCAGCCCTACTAAGTCTAAAACCTGGGATGCTGTGCTCTACATTCACAGCAAAATACCACTACACCATCTGAGTTTGTGAATCTGTCATGTTTTAACAAACATATGATGCATTCTGGTTATTTAACAGTAATGAAAAAAAAAAAACACCCATCTCAGGGCTTAAACCCATGATCCTGTACACTACAATCAGAGCAACATACCACTATACCATCTGCTCCACAGAGACAACTCTAGTTTTTTCAAAGATATCATGCAATAGAGGCATACTACATTAGGGAGAAAGCTCTGTGGAATCATTCATATGTTGTATATAGACATATACATATAGGGTCTATACTACGTGATCGAATGATTAGGTGATCAAACACCTAAACATCGACTACATAATATTGAACTGCAAAATAGCAAACACTGCTGGGAAACGTTACTGTAGGCCACAAAAAAGAAAAAAACTTTACAGCCAAACTAAGTGGGAGACTTTGCCCCCACACCCCTGACGTGGGGGGCTGTGCCTGCCACAACCCCCTAACTAAATATACCAACTCCGAGCTCACTCCACAGTGGAGAAAATGGCAAAATCCAGTGAACAGCCAAGGAAAATCTTTCCCTGCATTAAATTGGTTGTTCTCTGTTTTTTGCTTTTGATATTACATGGTCAATGATTAGGTGTTCGATCACCTAATCATTCGATCACGTAATATATATATTTATATTTATATACATATATATATATATATATATATATATATATATATATATATATAGATATATATATATATATAGATAGATATATATATATATATAGATATGTATATATGTGTGTTGAAAAATGTACATGAAGTAGTGGATAAATAGATATACATATATAAATATATAAAGGAAGGGGAAAATATAGATGCATATATATATATATATATATATATATATATATATATATATATATATATATATATACACACACACATACACACACACCCCCACAAATGTATGTACATAACATGCAGTGCAGTCAGACCTCAGAACCATCCCTCTCAACCTCTTAGTGCAAGACACCTGTACAAAGGTTGTAAAAGGGGGGGGGTTGGTCCAGGTAAAGGGGCATATTTCAACAATCTCTGTTAGGAACAAAGACATTTGCTACAGCAACAGGGTGCATTTCAGCAGACAATCACTGAAGGACATGTGTATGGAAACTGAAATATTATGTTGTTATTTACTGGCATAAATCCTTGGATCATCACAGTGATTTTCCAGACAAATTCAAATAAATTGTGGAACAGAACAAAAGTATGGGCCAAATATCTGGACATTCTGTGAAAATCCTGGCAGTGGAGAGGTATGCTCAGAACCACTTAGTGCAATGAATCTGGACCAAGCCTGACAAAATGGGGGGACAGAGGCATAAAATTAGGGACATATCCAAAATACATGAGTAGATAAGCTGAGACAGTTGATATACTAACACTGTATGTCCTAACATATATTGACTGAAATATCACAAATCTGTGACTCAGTTGCTTCTCATTAGTAACCTCAATCCCCGCATCATCTTACTGTTGTGTCAGGAACACACAACAGTTATGGGGACCAGATCAAAGATATTGGCCAGACAGCAGGACATCCTACGAATGTGTGGACATAACACAACATTAGGGAAACTACACTCAGCTAACAAGCAACACCCAAACTACACTCAGACTGACATAACACTACCTAAATCCAGCTCTGGTGCTCTACACATGCATTTGCAAATATAACAGGCACTACAGGGATGTAACAATAGTGGAAAACAGACACTGGTGTGAAAGTGCATGCCCACAACCAATTGCACCACAGTCACAGCAACCTACCAGTAAGCAAACTGAACACTACAGTATAATGACTGTATGAGCAACAATATCCCATTTGCCATTAACACATTACCCCTACATATACTGCTCCAAGTCACAGTGTAATGGGAATCTTGAGGTGTTACAGGACATGTCATGGCCTGCCCATACAAACATATACAGGTGATGGGGAACCAGAAACCGAAGCAGCATGCAGAGTCAGACAGAAAGGGCCCATGACACACACATGTACCCCCCTCCCTACACAGCCCAAATAACATGTACACGTTACACTGCTACACAATCCTGACAGTCTGTTAACAATGGCCAGACATACACAGACTTCTCAAATGTACAGTTTCCCACAGAATGTATAGGCACAGGACTTATATCCATGGCCACTTCCTTGTTACATGTCTAGGGGTCTATGACATCACTGTGATGGTAGCAGGAATGAAGGCAATAAATAATGATACTACATACCTCTGAACCTCTTAATGCATGACTTCTGGACAAAGCCTGACATAATTGGGGGACAGAGACCCAAAGAGGTGGTATATTGGACATATTGCTGTTATAAATTTAGACAGTTGCTGATGTTACTGGGTTTGTTGTCACATGTCTTTTCTGAGAGATATTACATCTGTAACACCAATGGATGTTAACATGTACTGACTGCATTACCCAGAGTATCCTACTGATTAGCCAAGGACAACGACTGTGTGGGGAACAAAACAAACATATGAGCCACGCATCTGGACAGTGTCTAGGTCTCTGGGCAGTATAGAGGTATGAATGCAGTCATGTAACAGAACGGAAATCTCCTGACAGCTGCCAAACATGTCACCCAGCACCTTATAAAGCACAGTAAGACCAGCACGACCCTTCCACATATCAGCTCTGGGCAATTACCCATGCATATTGAAATTTAGCATGCACTACAGGGATGGAACTGTAGTGAAAAGCAGATAGTGGTGCAAAAATGTCCACCCAAAAACATATGCACCAAAGTCACAGCAACATACCAGTGCCCATAATTAACTCCAGAGTACAATGACTGTTTGAACAAACATATCCTGATTGCCAGTCACATACTATACTGACATATACTGGCCAACATCAAAGTGATCACAGTGTACTGGGAATCCTGAGGTGTTACAGGACATTTGGCAGTCTGCCCCAACAAGCATACAGACCTCATAGCCCCGCAGCTGTAGCAGCATGCACAGTCAGATAGGTAAAGGATGTATGGCACTCACATCTGTTACTCTCCATACCCAGCTCAACAAACATCTACACACAACACTGCTACACAATCCTGGCATTCTGTTCAAAATGGACAGACATACATAACTGTCATATGCACAGATTTCCACAGAATTTCCAGGGTGTGGAACCCTAATCCTGGCCACTGCTGCATACCACATCCTGGAGTCTGCTAGGCCACTGGGATGATAACTGGAGTGCTGTTGGTAATTAATGATATACCATACCTCTGCACCACATAGTGAAGGACATCTGGACAACACATGACATACTTGGGGACAGAAGGCCGGAAAGAGTGACATATCACACATAATGATGTTATAAACTGAAACTGTAGCTGGTGTTACATGTGTTGTTGTAATATAACATCCCTGAAGGATATGATGTCTGGGGTCTATATCACATTGTCGAAGTTTTAAAACGTTGAAGCACTAAAGGTCAAAATTTAATGTTTGAAGTTTTAAAACTTTGAATGTCAAAAAAAAAACATTTAAAACCCAAAACAAAATAAAAAAAACACTCTATGCAGGGGGGCAAGCCCCCCTGCAACCCCACTACTTAAATATACCAACTCTGAGATCGCACTACAGTGCAGTAAAGGGAAATCTTCCCTTCCTGCACTCTATGGCGATCTCCGTTATATGATTCGAAGTTTTAAATCTTTGAACATTAAAGTTTGACATTTAGTGCTTCGAAGTTTTAAAACTTCGACAATATGATATAGACCCAATGTCTGGAACACCAATGGATGTCAACAGTTAGTGACTACAATCCTCACATTATCCTACCGACACCACAGAAAAAGACATTTTTCGAGAAACTGACCAAACATAACAGGCAAACCTCTGCCCACTCTGTGGACAACATGCCAGTTGAGAGGCAAGTCAGTGGCATATCACTGTCAGATGTCAGGTCACTCAATAAATGCATGTCCAGATAAACCCTGTCAATTTAGCAACCCTCCATGTGTATAACGGCACTAATGACATACAATCTCTACCGAAATCTGGACCTTTGTCCCACATGTTGTTGGGCTGTCTCCACATTTCCTGTCCTGTGAGGTATTCCCACCTACTGTCTGTGAAACTGTACCTCAAAAATGTCCCCTGCACAGGAAAGGAAAAGGGGCAAGGCCCACATGAAGGATGTCCCATATGTTGGAACTAGCAGCAGTGTCCAGACCCACACCATAATACTATGTGGGCACCTACATAGCTGTATGGCCTCAGTAATACCTGATAGGACAACATCAATCACCTCAAGGTAAACTGAATGCCTGTGGTGGACAGCAACAATACACAACTACCATCATAACTGGAAATAATCACAGGACGGACCAAGAAGGAACAGATGCCTCACTGGCAGTCATGTCACCTTGTTCTGCACAAGCAAATAAGGTCACAGGTGATGTACACTAAGGCTGTCTGTGTGTGCAAACTGGATGTATCCAGCAAGGTCAATCGGTAGGCCTTACAGACATGTATCCACATTTCCAGAGGCAACACACATATCTGCTCTGTAGTGGTGATCAATAACACCACATACACATATGCCATAGCTATAGGCAACAATCTGCAGACAGGTGAAGTGTAAACTCCCCCCCCTGACCCCCCTAGGTACACATCTGCATGTACAGCACCTGCCCCCCACTCATGATCAGGAAGCAGGTCTGTAATGCACTCTCAAAAGCAAAACACAGAGGTCTCCATAGGCCTGATACCATTCCTGGCTGCATCCTACTTGAACACAGGCATGTGCTCTCAGACCCATTCTGCAGTGTAGTCAACTACAGCCTGAGAACTGGTGTCATCACATCTGCATAGAGGACAGACATAAAGTTGATAGAAAACAGGTTATGCATTAACATGAATGTTCTGAAGGATACATGTCTGAAACTGAAATGTATGCCATTATGCCATGGCAGCAGTCCTCAATGACATGGCCAAAAACCTCAATACTCTCCATTTAATATAATAGCATAATTTTAATATGCAATAGGAGATAAATAAAAATATTCAGCTCAAATCCCCAAACCAAGGTAGTGTAGTAGTCAGAGTCCCAGCTTGGCATGCAGAAGTACATGGTTTGAGTACTACAACAGGCAATCCAATTTTGCAAGGGAAAGCAGTGTTAAAAGTAACATTTTCATATTAAAATATGTGGTAAGTTATTTTTGTCACCCAGGGTAGTGTAGCTAGTTAAAAATGGAAGTATGACTGTGTATAACACGTGAAACCACCCATGTATACATGTGTCCCATACAGTATAGTTACACCTGTTGCTACTGTAATGGAAGCACATTTTATATTTTATAAGAAATATATAAAATATTTATATATAAAAATATAATATAATATGACATTATAATAATATTATAAGGCTATATAATAATAATAATAATAATAATAATAATAATAATAATAATAATAATAATAATGCAATATAATAAATATATAGAAATATATATAAAATATATTTTATAAGAATGAACTGTGAGCAATGGTTAGCAATGCTCAGCTAGGCTTAGCAGGTGTAAGCATTGCTGAAACATGAATGCTAAGCAGCAGGTAGCTCAGCTAAGTGGATTTACGCACTGGTAAATGTTGCTAAGTGAAGCCAACACAGATTAAGCATCTGTATGTTTAACTATGTGTTGACATTGCTTAGAGTCACATACACCAGTGAAAAACACACTTACAACTGCTTAAAACCACTTTAATCACTCTGTTTCCATCAGCCACTGTTCTGTTTAACAACAAAATAACCAGCCCTACCAAGTCTCAAGCCCAGGGACCTGTACAACAAAGTCAAAGCAATGCACCACTACACCATTTGAGTTTTAAGGATTGCTGATGCTTTTTCAAATATATCATTCAGTAGAGTCATTCCACAGTAGGGAAAAGATTTAGTAGAATCAGTCAGGTTTTGCATTTATACATATACACATGTATATATGTATGGCGATGCATATATATGGAAAAATATATACATAATATAAATAGGAATATACATATAAATAAATATATGTATATATATATATATATATATATATATATATATATATATATATATATATAGGTTCATAGGTGTGTACTAGGCCAATGGCCCTGGAGTCTTTACAAGCCTAGCTCATAGAAGTGTCCTGGCATCATGCTGCCATTTGTTCCTGGTGCCTTTATCAAGTAGAGCCACTGGAGTGATCCCCGGGGTGAACTTTTTATTTCCCATCTACTCATCAAGATTTCTCTTGAAAAGGGCCAGTGAGGTACTCTGCTTGACATGTATGGGAAGTCTATTCCAGAGCATGGGCAGTCTCTGTGTTATGAACCTGTCCCTCCAGCAACTTTTGCTGATTGTGGTAATGAGGTTGAGGTCCCTTGAGCATGTGGTGTGGAGGGATTGGGATTTCTTTAGGTGTAACATTTCTAACAGGGCTGGGTCAGACATGGCTTTGTAAGTCAAGAAGAGATCACCTCTTAACAGACGATATGAGACAGAGAAAAGCTGGAATGTTTTGAGTCTGTCCATGTAGGGCATGTATTTAAGGTCTAGGATCCTCTTCATGAGGTACTTTTGTGGCCTTTCCAGCTGTTGCAAGTGTTTAGTGAGGTACATGACAAATGGGGCATTATACTTGATGATTGGTCTAATGAGGGAAGAGTCGAGAGAGATGATGACCTCTTTCTTCCTGGATGCAAAACCCTTGGTAATGAGATGTGCCACATAGAAGGTCTTTCTGACCACAGTGGCAATGTGGTGGTCGAAGGAAAGGTTGCTGTCAACCTGTGCTCATAACATGTAGTGGAGGCATACCTCACAACCATAACTTTCAACCTCTTAATGCAAAACATCTGGCCAAAGGCTATCCAAATGGGTTGACAATGGGCCCAAACTACGGACATATTTTAAATATTTCTCTTATAAATGTAGAACGTTGCCAGACTGAGAAGGTTTGTTTCAGAATACATGTTCGGAAGGATGTGAGTTCTGAAACTGAAATGTATGTCATCATTTACTGTCAGAAATCTGCAGCTGATCACAGTGATGTACCAGGGATATAATAATAATGAATTTGTGGAACAGACCAGAAATATGAGCAATAAACATGGACATACTGCAACAATCCAGACAGTCAAGAGGTAGGCTCAGATCCCCTTAGTGCAATGAATCTGGACCAAGCCTGACAAGGGGGGGGGAGCCTTGAAAATAGGGACATATCTGAAATACTGGAGTAGATAAGCTGACACAGTTGCTACAGTAACACCCTCATGTCTATCCTAACATATATGAACTGAAATAGCACAAGTCCAACACTCAATTACTTTTCAATAGTTAGTGACTGCTATCCTCCCATCATGACACTGATGTGTCAGAAATACACAACACTTATGGGGGCCAGGCAACAGCACATCCTACAAATATCTGGACATAACATCACACTAGGGAAATTACAGTCAGCTGCTAAGCATGTCACCAAGCACTGACCAAGCAAAAGTCAGACTGACCCAACACTAACCCAAATCTACTAGGGGTAATTACACATGTATTGGCAAATATATCAGGCACTACAGGGATGCAAAAGCACTGAAAAACAGACACCAATGTGAAAGTGCATATCTACATCCAATTACACCATAGTTACAGTGATATGCCGGTAAGCCAAAGGAACAGTACAGTATAAGGTCTGTGTGAACAAGAAAATCTTAACATGTTTGCAACTCACACACTCCCCCTACATATAATGGCTCAATTCACAGTGTAGTATGATGCCTAACCATGGTATGGGACATGTCTCAGTCTGCTCCTACAAACATATACAGCCGATAGACTGCCAGAAACAGGAGCAGCATGCACAGGTAGATAGAAAAGGAGCCACAACACATACATCCACCCCTCCCTAGACAGGCCAAATAACATTGATGCACTACACTGCTACACAATCATGACAGTCTGTTAACAATTTCCAGAAATACACAGACCTCTCAACTGTACAGATTCCCACAGAATGTCCAGGCTTTCCCCTCATATATAAGGCCTCTTCCACATAACATGTCTGACAGTCTGATACATCACTGAGATGATATCAGGAATGTAGGCAATACACAATCACATACCATACCTATCAACCTCTTACTGCATGACAGTTGGACAAATCCTGACATAATTGTGGGACAGAGGGCCAAAAACATGAGCATATTTGAAATATTGCTGTTATAAATTGAGAAAGTTGCTGGTGTAACAGTGTTAGTTGTAACATATCTTTTCTGAGGGATATGAAGTCAGAAGCACAAATGGATGTTGGAAGTTACTGACTGCAATCCCCAGAGTATGCTACTGATTTTACAAAAACAAAAAATGTCTGACGAACACACCAAACACAGGAGTCCAAACTCTGGCCATTCTGTGGCTGGCCCTACAGATGAGAGTTATGTCAAACATATAACACTGTCAGAATTAAAATCACGCATAAACACCATGTCCACACAAACCCTTTTAGACTAGCATTAATCCAAATCTATAACAGCAATACTTAAATTCTGTCCCTATGTCTGGAACATTCTCGCCCATTTTGTTGGCCTGTCTCCACAGTTTTGGTTGTAAGAGGTATTTCCAAATACCCTCCTTGATGCTGTTTTTCACACAGCTCCATGAAGTCCTCCTCACTGGCAAGGAAATGGGCCAATGCCCACATGAAGTACTCAATTGTAGGAGGACGTTGCCATAGCATTGGCTATATGAATAAGAACATAAAACACCAGAGGCCAGCATGTGCAGCTTATGAATTCTTTTATTAAAGAATGGATGTCAATAAGGCATATAATGCCACAAAATATAACAAATCAAACCGGTTTCGGCTATGCAGCCTTCATCAGTGATAAAGCATTAAGCATCCACAAAATCTCATTACTATTTATAGATACCATCAACCAATAAGAATATGGTATAGTCCAACCCTAAGGCCGGTTTGCCTTAATAATGAAACAAAGAGTGTCATCACCATCTGAATATTACAGTCAAAAATAATAGCATATGTATTCTAACCAAAAGTTGAATAAATAATATGAATAATAAACAACATAAAATAAATCCCTGTGAATAATATAGCAACTTATAAACATGCTGAATGTACACATAAACAGCTATCTAAACAGACTGTTATAAAAGGAACTGAAAACCAATTCCCACTTATATAGACCAGTATAGTTTTGAATATTCAAAATTGACATATGATTCAATGTCAAACAAAATAGCATATAAAAAACAACTAGTCACAAAGGCAATAGCTTGCCAATACATAGCCCATTTCTTTACCAGATCCATGATTTAAAGAAATAACCTATTCACAATGATATATACCATGAACATAATTTGAATATATCTAATCCAATGGTTATAAAACCAAACAAATATTATGTCTCATAAACATGAGAAACATTATCAAGTTCATGTCTATTTCAATGTTAACACATATGCTAAAACCATCAAATCATATATATCAGATAAATTTTGAGTTTATAAGTGATCATTCAACCCAGGGGGAAATAAAGCACCAAGATGAATAATCCAATATTTTTCTTTGAGGTTCAAGATACTGTGCCACCCTTGTTGGTTACTTCTGTCTCCCGTTATTTTGTCTATGATCATAAACATAAATTTGGCATTATGATGTTTAAGTGTATGTGTGTACAAAGCATTGTTTTCCTTTTTATTTTTTATGTCACTTTTATGTTCACCCATCCTAATTCTGAGTGATCGTGATGTTTGTCCGACATAAAATGCTGAGCGTTGACACTTCGCCAAATAGATAATCCAGGTACTGCTGCAGTTCCCAAAAACTCTAATATCATAGACCCTGCTTGTATATTGAGAGCTCAGTGTCTGTTATTCTTAAAGTGTATTAGCTCTGGTTTCAACCATATAGCCAAACTGGAGGCTAAGCTCTCTCAACTCAGTACTGGCATAACCAGTCAGGAGGAGAAGGAAACCACACTCACTACAATTCCAGTCTCACATAGACCTACCACGACAGCAAACCAAACACATAATCACACAAAAACATACTCGGAGGCTCTAAATAAAGATCTGCCTAAGCAGCAGAGACCTCTAAAGCAGACACCCAAGCAACCGCTACCCCAAAAAAAACGTGCAACACATATCTCACAAAGCCAGTGTGCCCGAACAGTCACAGCCCTTAAGGCTAAACAACACACCTGATACACTTGTAATAGGTGACTCTATCATCAGGCACACTGACGTCCCACTCACCAGGCTGAACAAGGAGAAGGTCACGGTGAGCAGCCTGTCTGGCGCTAGGATCCGCCACATAACACAAGCACTCAGGTCACTCCAAGGCAAGTACAAATATGACTCAGTCATTGTCCATGCTGGTGTGAATGACCTGAGACGTACCTCCCTGGACTACATGAAAAGAGACATAGAGGAGCTCTCTGAGCATGTAGCCCAGGCTGGTATGACCCTGACCTTGAGTAGCATCTTACCCTCACCAAGAATGATGCCACAATATGAAGACAAGATGATCAATTTCAACAACTGGCTTAAGTATTGGTGTCATTCAAAGGGGATCCAATGCCTGTTAGCTTGGGATGATATGCACGACAAGCCACGATGCTTTGCTAGGGACTGCTTGCACCTGTCACCTCTGCGCTTTCGGATATTGGCAAAGGCTCTTGCTACCCCCATAGTGCCTTTTTAGGCAAGGCTCAAAAGACAAACCCACCTCCATAGGTATCACAAGGGATAAGAAACTAAGAGTAATGCTACTCAACGCTAGAAGTCTAAACCTCAAGATGCACGCACTCGAAACTCTCCTTAGCATGGAGAACATCGATATCTGTGCAGTAACAGAAACCTGGTTCAGGACTCCCGAGAGCACCCCAGCACTACCGGGTTATACCTCATACCATGCTTTTTCGCCCAAAACTTGGACCAAACCACAAAAGGAGGGAGAGTATCGATATTCATCAAAGATACCCACACCTCCAGGTTGGTGGCAAAGCACGAAGCATCAGAGACTATCCATGTGCAACTAACAGTGGGTAAAACTGCCTTCCAGTTTATAGCCTGCTACAGACCACCCTCCCAAACCCAGGAACCCCACTCGGCCTTCCTGGGAACACTGGAAAATATGAGGGTCTCTCCGAACACCATTATATTGGGCGACTTCAACTACCCAAACATAGATTGGGAGCATTACTCTAGCTCCAACACCCTTGCCCAAAGGTTCCTAGAATTTATAAACTCAAATGCTATGGAACAACTTGTTACCACTCCCACAAGAGGGGAAAACATACTGGACCTGATCATCACCAACATGGGGACTCTATGCTCCAGACCAGAAGTGTATCCCTCACTGGTAAGATCAGACCATAAACTGATCTCACTGGATATTCACATCCCGACCCCACCCCTGCCCAGAAAACCACAGTGAAAAACTTCTCTAAAGCAAATTTCACACTCCTCAAAACCGGTGGAATCCTTCAAAGCCCCGGGCCTGTGGAAAATACGCCCAGATCGCAGAATCCTTTATAAATGCATTCTATGAACACCTTCAGGAATGCATGGATCATGCAATCCCAAATAAAACCAAGACCCAATCCTCCAAAGGCAGGACGACCTGTCTGGTGGACCCCAGCCATAAACAAACTATACAATAGAAGGAGGAAGATACTACATGATAGAGCAAAATCCCAAAAGGGAAGGCATCTCTGATCAGTATTAGCAAAAACTAAGGGCACTCATAAAATCGTCAAAGGCCAGCTTCGAGAGAAAAATTGCACAGGACACTAAGGATAATCACAAGGCTTTCTTTAGTTATGTTAGGAACCTGGGTGGGAATTCCCAGATATGCTCAGAATTAGTCCAAAATGACAAAAAATACACTGATCCCACAGACATTGCCAACATCCTAGCTGACAGGTTCAGCGCAAACTTCTCCCCTCCCCACCAAAGGGGCAAATATCTATCCCAGCAGAGTGCTGCCCCCCTGACATCTCAGATGCTCAGGTGGGAGACGCCCTCTCCAAAGCAAAAAACACAGCATCAATGGGAGCAGATGGTGTCCCAGGCTGTGTCCTACATGAACTCCAAGAAGAGCTAAACCCAAACATAAAACTACTGTTCAGTCTCAGCCTTACTACAGGATATGTACCCAAAGAGTGGCGTACAGCAACAGTGGTCCCTCTCCACAAAGGTGGTGCCTCAACGGACCCTGGAAACTATCGCCCATAAGCCTGACTAGCTTGGTCTGCAAAGCTATGGAAAGGATCATCATGGACCTCATAAATAAAGATATTGGGGACCTACAGACACTGGATCCTACCCAGTTTGGCTTTGTTAAGGGCAGATCCTGCCTCTTAAACCTGGTTGCCTTCTTTGAAACAGTCACCAAGGCCATTGACGAAGGGAAGGTGGTCCACACAGCCTATCTGGACCTCGCAAAAGCCTTCGATACAATACCCCACTCGGGCATTATAGATAAGCTCACCAGCTTAAATATAAACCCCTATGTCACTAGATGGGTTGCAAACTGGCTCAAGGACAGAACCCACATGGTTAGAATTGCTGGAGCCATGTCAGACTCCAAACCAGCTACAAGTGGCGTCCCACAAGGCTCAGTCCTGGGACCTCTCTTGTTTGGTATATATTTCTCGGAGGTACAGGCCAACACGGAAGGACTGTGGCTGACCAAGTTCGCAGATGACTGCAAACTGGGCACCATAATCGACTCTCCAGCCGACACAAGCATTCTCCAAAAGGGCATCATAGAAACAGACAACTGGTGCCAGAGCCATGGCCTCAAGCTAAACGCCAAAAAGTGTATAGTCATCCTCTTTGGCAAAAACAAAGTGCTTACAAATTACCACATAGGTGGTAATCCATTAAGTACAGAAGACGTAATTAGGGACCTGGGGACCCAAGTTGATAGCAATCTCTCATTTGACAACCACGTGGCCAAAGTGGTTAGAAAAACATTTTATATAGCCCACCTAATCATGAAGGGATTCACTTCTAGATCAGGAGGTCATCGTGCCTCTTTACTCATCCCTCATCAGGCCCATAATCGAGTGCAATGCCCCTTTGGGATGTACCTTACCAAACACCTGCAGCAACTGGAAAGACCCCAAAAGTACCCCACCAAGAGGATCAAAGGGCTCAAACAGATGCCATATGCTGCCGGTTAAAGAAACTCAAGCTCTACTCAGTGGCATACCGCCTGCTCAGAGGTGACCTGTGCCTGGCAGTAAGGCCATGTCCAACCCGGAATTAAGGGACATGCTGCACCTCAAAATCCAAATCCCATCGAGCTACGCTCGAGACTTGAACCTCAGCACTGAAATAAATAGGACATGCTGGAGGGACAGATTCATAACCCACAGGCTCCCTTCACTCTGGAATAAAATCCCAGTCCAGGTTAGGCAGAGTCCCTCATTGACTCTTTTCAAGAGGAATCTTGATGAGTGGATGGGAGATCGTAGGTTTATCCCGGGTATCACTTCAGTGTCACTGTTAGACAGAGGCACAGTATACTAACCTCGAAAAAGGGCATAGCAAAATTAATTTAAAATGGGTGGTGAAAGCCAAACACACTCTGGCTAGGCTTATAAATGCCCTAGGGCAGATAGCCTAGTATGAACCTATGAACCTATGAATTAGTAAACTATTTTAATTTGCTAACTTGATTACAGGATGCACAGTGACCACATGGAAATGTTCCCACAAGTTCATCCCCAGATATGTTCAACTGTTTGTGAATAGCACCTTCACTTTCCTTGTGAATATAGTGTGAAAACATGGCTCTTAAATTCTTGCCCCATCTATATGAAAATTGGCATTTCGGGCCCAAAATATTTCTTAAATGGTCATTTGCTAGTAATATATTCCAGTTGGAATCAAGAATGTTTCTAATCACATTGTGATTTCTACCAAATGTGGTGACAAACCTTAATGGAGACTTTACACCTAACAGTTGACGTTTCTTGTAATCCAATAGTTTATTTCTATCTTGGTTGTCAGACCACATACTAGCTGATATTATATCTGATTGGTGATAACCTCTATCTAGAAATCTATTTTATAGATCCTGTTTCGCTATCCCAAAGTCTGTCTGGGATGAACAAATATGTTTAATTCTCAAAAATTGAGACTTTGGTATGTTGCGGATGGTGTGGCATGAATGCATACTAGATGCATGTAGTAAGGTGTTATATTGTGGATATTTCCTGTATGTTTTAGTACTCAAAGTATGGTCATTATTCTTATACACCGTAACATCCAGAAAATCAATAGTATTAAGATAATATGTAATTGTAAATACTATACCCCAAATGTTACTATTCAAATTTTCCACAAATTCCTGCAAGTACGCAGAATCCACTTTTCCCACCATCCAACAATCATGTGAGGTATCTCGCCAGATATCCATTTCAACCATGACAGGTTCAGCGCAAACTTCTCCCCCCCCCTCCCAACCAAAAGGGCAAATATCTATCCCTGACATCTCAGATGCTTAGGTGGGAGCCGCCCTCTCCAAAGCAAAAAACACAGCATCAATGGGAGCAGATGGTGTCGCAGGCTGCGTCCTACATGAACTCCAAGAAGAGCTAAACCCAAACATAAAACTACTGTTCAATCTCAGCCTTACTACAGGATATGTACCCAAAGAGTGGCGTACAGCAACAGCGGTCCCTCTCCACAAAGGTGGTGCCTCAACGGACCCTGGAAACTATCGCCCCATAAGCCTGACTAGCTTGGTCTGCAAAGCTATGGAAAGGATCATCATGGACCTCATAAATAAAGATATTGGGGACCTACAGACACTGGATCCTACCCAGTTTGGCTTTGTTAAGGGCAGATCCTGCCTCTTAAACCTGGTTGACTTCTTTGAAACAGTCACCAAGGCCATTGACCAAGGGAAGGTGGTCCACACAGCCTATCTGGACCTCGCAAAGCCTTCCGATACAATACCCCACTCGGGCATTATAGATAAGCTCACCAGCTTAAATATAAACCCCTATGTCACTAGATGGGTTGCAAACTGGCTCAAGGACAGAACCCACATGGTTAGAATTGCTGGAGCCATGTCAGACTCCAAACCAGTTACAAGTGGCGTCCCACAAGGCTCAGTCCTGGGACCTCTCTTGTTTGGTATATATTTCTCGGAGGTACAGGCCAACACGGAAGGACTGTGGCTGACCAAGTTCGCAGATGACTGCAAACTGGGCGCCATAATCGACTCTCCAGCCGACACAAGCATTCTCCAAAAGGGCATCATAGAAACAGACAACTGGTGCCAGAGCCATGGCCTCAAGCTAAACGCCAAAAAGTGTATAGTCATCCCCTTTGGCAAAAACAAAGTGCCCACAAATTACCACATAGGTGGTAATCCATTAAGTACAGAAGACGTAATTAGGGACCTGGGGACCCAAGTTGATAGCAATCTCTCATTTGACAACCACGTGGCCAAAGTGGTTAGTAAAACATTTTATATAGCCCACCTAATCATGAAGGGATTCACATCTAGATTAGGGGAGGTCATCGTGCCTCTTTACTCATCCCTCATCAGAAGTTAAATCTGTTTGCTAAGAATGTAAAAAATATGAATCACTCTCGATATATGAAGGTTTAATAAATAAGCTGTCCAAGGATTTGGCAAACTTTGAGAAACAAACAAGAGATAGAAAAATCAAAAAGTTTAACAGGGACATCGCAGATTACCAAAGGGGGCGTCCTTTTGAAACGCATAGATCTGTTTGATTTATGGATACAAGTCAGGGAACAGCAAGGGGCAAAACCAGAAAGAGACCTAGGTCCATTCTTAAAAATAATGACAGGTTCCTGGCAAGCACATCGGGGGATGAATCCTCCTACACAGACAGTGAAGGTGCTCAGCCCTAGGAGTCACCAATGCGAAAAAGGTCCAACTCAGCACTCCCTTTAGAAGTGGAAAAAGGTGGCGGGGTGGCCGCAAACATAAACATGGGAAGCAGAATAGATTCTGTGGAGGGATTGATAGAAACATTACTAAGATAACTGATCAGGAATATAATAATGTGTTAAATTTGTCAGATGTTATTTTAACAACCGAACAAGAAAAGTTGCTTAATAAAGGTCTTGGTTTTGTACCAAGCTTTTTTTGTAATGAGTATAACAATGTGTCTGATGTCATTAATTTTTGTCGAAATCTTAATCTCAAGTTATTCTTTTCAGATCAAACTGCACAAAGCTCTCAAAGATCTACTGACTTTAAATTCCGTAAATCACAATTCCAACCCCCCCCCCATGAATAAACACATCTCCATTTTTCAACAATCAGTATTAAGGGATTTGCATTTTCCACATTTTGAATCACAAATTATGGGTGAAAATATCTCTGCATTGGAGAAAATGGCCCTAGAAGAATTGAGGAATAATTGTAGCATAGCTATACTACCAGCAGATAAAGGAGGGGCGGTTGTGGTTTTAAACATGAACTACTATGAAAACGAGGGTTTGGAACAGTTATCAGATACTAAATGTTATATGCGAATGTCTATTGATCCTACTCCCAACTTCAAAAAAGAAATAGATACCTTTTTAAATTTGGTGGAGGAAGAAGGTATCATTACTGCTAATACAGTTCAACATCTAACTGTGATGGACCCTCAAAAACAAATTCTGTATCTGCTTCCCAAAATTCATTAATCCATTTCAAAGCCACCTGGAAGACCAATAGTATCAGGCATAGGCTCTCTTACAGAATCACTATCCATGTTCCTGATGCAACATCTCAAGCCACTATTAACAAAGTTAGGACCAGATTACAGGATACTACACAGTTCCTGCAAATTATACATGACACACAACTGGAACCACACTGGTTGATGTGTACACTAGATGTTAAGTCCTTATATATGAGCATACCCCATTGGGCAGGGTTACAGTCATTACATTACTGGTTAGAACATTCTAATTTACACCCACCAGGACTCAACACTTTGCTTGTCTGTATGGTGAACATGTGCTCAACAAGAATGTTTTCTACTTTCAAGGGGAGTGTTATTGGCAATTTCAGGGTACTGACATGGGGGCATCTTTTGCCCCCATATATGCAGATCTATTTATGGCGTACCTTGAAGAGTGCATGATATACAACCCACTGCACAACATATACATGCTTGAAATGGATATCTGGCATAGATACCTCAATGATTGTTGGATGGTGTGGTGTGCGGATTCTGCGTACTTGCACGAATTTGTGCAATATTTGAATAGTAACATTTGGGGTATAGTATTTACAATTACATATGATCTTAATACTATTGATTTTCTGGATGTTACGGTGTATAGGAATAATGACCATACTTTGAGTACTAAAACATACAGGAAATATCCACAATATAACACCTTACTGCATGCATCTAGTATGCATCCATGCCACACCATCCGCAACATACCAAAGTCTCAATTTTTGAGAATTAACAGACTTTGGTATAGCGAAACAGGATCTACAAAATAGATTTCTAGATACAGGTTATCACCAATCAGATATTATATCAGCTAGTATGTGGTCTGACAACCAAGATAGAAATAAACTATTGGAATACAAGAAACGTCAACCGTTAGGTGTAGATTCTCCATTAAGGTTTGTCACCACATTTGGTAGAAATCACAATGTGATTAGAAACATTCTTGATTCCAACTGGAATATATTACTAGCAAATGACCATTTAAGAAATATTTTGGGCCCGAAATGCCAATTTACATATAGACGGGGCAAGAATTTAAGAGCCATGTTTTCACACTATAAGCACAAGGAAAGTGGAGGTGCTATTCACCAACAGTTGACAATATCTGGGGATGAACTTGTGGGAACATTTCCATGTGGTCACTGTGCATCCTGTAATCAAGTTAGCAAATTTAAACAGTTTACTAGTACCAATACAAGCAGGGTCTATGATATTAGAGGTTTTGGGAACTGCAGCAGCACCTGGATTATCTATTTGGCGAAGTGTCAATGCTCAGCATTTTATGTCGGACAAACATCACGATCACTCAGAATTAGGATGGGTGAACATAAAAGTGACATAAAAAATAAAAAGGAAACCAATGCTTTGTACAGACACACACTTAAACATCATAATGCCAAATTTATGTTTATGATCATAGACAAAATAACGGGAGACAGAAGTAACCAACAAGGGTGGCATAGTATCTTGAACCACAAAGAAAAATATTGGATTATTCATCTTGCTGCTTTATTTCCCCCTGGGTTGAATGATCACTTATAAACTCAAAATTTATCTGATATATATGATTTGATGGTTTTGAACATAACATATGTGTTAACATTGAAATAGACATGAACTTGATAATGTTTCTCATGTTTATGAGACATAATATTTGTTTGGTTTTATAACCATTGGATTAGATATATTCAAATTATGTTCATGGTATATTTCATTGTGAATAGGTTATTTCTTTAAATCATGGATCTGGTAAAGAAATGGGCTATATATTGGCAAGCTATTGCCTTTGTGACTAGTTGTTTTTTATATGCTATTTTGTTTGACATTGAATCATATGTCAGTTTTGAATATTCAAAACTATACTGGTCTGTATAAGCGGGAATTGGTTTTCAGTTCCTTTTATAACAGTCTGTTTAGATAGCTGTTTATGTGTACATTCAACATGTTTATAAGTTGGTATATTATTCACAGGGATTTATTTTATGTTGTTTATTATTCATATTATTTATTCACCTTTTTGTTAGAATACATATGCTATTATTTTTGACTGTAATATTCAGATGGTGATGACATTCTTTGTTTCATTATTAAGGCAAACCGGCCTTAGGGTTGGACTATACCATATTCTTATTGGATGATGATATCTATAAATAGTAATGAGATTTTGTGGATGCTTAATGCTTTATCACTGATGAAGGCTGCATAGCCGAAACTGGTTTGATTTGTTACATTTTGTGGCATTATATGCCTTTTTGACATCCATTCTTTAATAAAAGAATTCATAAGCTGCACATGCTGGCCTCTGGTGTTTTATGAGCTATTGGTTTGGCCGAGCATACCCAGCTTGTGAAGCATTTGGTTTTTCTACTGTTGGGTTCGAACTTCGCTGTGGGCTGATAGCTTTTCTTGTTTTGTCTGTAGGAGGACTCGTTCCCCTTTATAATCATACTATCGACCATTGGAATGGACACTAGGTGAGATATCACTATCTTGGATATATTTTTTGGTGAAACCTGTCGGAGAAGTCATTATTTGGCTTTTCTCATATCTGATTACATGTGGCATTGGCGTTTTTGAGGAGAACACAGGAACTTTATTATAGCTTGCTGGTGGTTACATCGAATATTCGAAGATTATCTTCTCATATTTTAAAGTGTTACGATTTGGATATATTTGGACTTGGAAGAGTTGGTTGGGTCCATGGGTGTACTTAAATCACGATTACATCTTTAAGAAAACGCCGGGCGGCCATTTTTGTTTACTTAGTTGTGCTTTTTCCAATTGCACATTGGGAACTGGTTGGACATTTTGTTTTATTTCTCATCCTCATTTACATATTGTTGTGGACAAATTAAGACATTTGGTGACTATATTTTTTGGTATACTTGTTTCTTCTATTATCTATACATTTGGAACAATGCATTGACTCTAATTACAGTTCCAGTATGTACGGAGTTGATTTTTGAGAAGAATGGACATTATATTATTATAACCGTTTATGTTCTCATTGCCATCACTCTTGAAGCTCTTTTGTATTAGGTATTGTGCTGGTAGGGATACTTTAAAGAACATAAGATATACGAAGGGCCTTCTGATACCGCTAAAACTGTTATTCATTCTCTTATGCTATTCGAATTTGTTAAAAAACAGTTTTGCTGTATTTTCTGGTTTGGCTATTCTTTATAATTAGATAATAATCATTTGTATCAACACTTTGTACATATTGTGTTTGGTGGGAGTTACAACCTGTGATTATTGGGATATGTATTTGTACTGAACACTCTGCATACACTATGAGGGATTTGTTCATATGCTTATAGTCAGACAGGATTAGACATCTTTAGGGCACAGCTATCATACTAACTATTTAATAAAGAGGTAATACCTATGTTGCACAATTTGCACGTTTGGGAATATTTACCCTAGGATATATGATATCTAATATAGTGGCTGAGTTACCATCTTCATGTGCTCAAGCTGTGCACAATGAGAATATTCATTCTGGCATTCCCATCATATCTTTCTATATATATGTATTTTTATATATATATCTAGGAAAGAAGTATTGTGTTCCCCTTTTAACACTTGATACATATATATTAGACTGCTTGTGGATTGGATATAGGTCTGTTGTATTCATAGGCTTATTAGACCAATAGTTTGACATGGCAGATATATAATGTTGTATCGTACATGATTAAGGGGAACACAGGTTACTATAGGTTTGCAGATATTATTTGCAATTATTTCTGTAATGTGTATAAAAACTAACAATTTCACTCAAAAATATACCCGTTATGTGGGGTATGTGAATTATATGTGAATTGTTATAAGTACTTTGGTGCGTACACATTACTATATCAACCAGTATTATTGTGTTTATGTTCTGAATAGCATCAGATGTAAAGATACTTGGCAATATAACATTGTTGGAATATAGGGCAGGATTTGTATATCCACAATTAAACAAGGTGGTCATATTTGTATTAGTAATAACTTGATTATATTTACGGAGTATAAAATATTTTTGCCTGTTTAATCTGGATATCTATCACAAGGCTATTTGAGTCCTAGCACAGAGCAGATAACACAACTAGGAAGTAAGTTATTATAGGATATCTATATGGAGTGATTTTTTCCTAACTTCTCTCTTCTTTGTGCTTTTGCCTTATATATACATATATACAGGTGTATATACATGGGAATATGTATCATTGTTTCCATTGTTAATATATCATCTGATTAGGGTATATTTGTTATTAAGAGGAGAAATGCTTGAATGTTCCTAATTTGGAATAAACAAATCTAAGATTTATAATTATGAGCTTATATGACAATTTTAGTGCTATTTGTGTATTATGGGTAGCTTTCTTATACGAACACAAGTGTCCTAAACAGTTGTAAATGGTGTGGGCTGGTTCTTCTTCCGGATTCATACATTACTGACTATTTGGAAGTTGACCTTACATTTTTATTGTTTATAACTGTGTGTCACCACTGTTGATGTACACCATATACAAATATTGCATATAAGTGCAGTTAATGTGGGTTGATTTTCTTTCTGGTTTTGTCTCTTTGCTGCCAGTTTGACAATTGTTCAAATTTATTAATCAACCCTAGGTTTTTGTGTATTGCCCTGTTTTACATTGACACTTTCAACTATTGGAAGAAACAACATTAGTTACCTAATTTGACAATTTCATTGTTATGTGTGTATTATGGGTAGTGTTTTCTCATACTGATATATGTGCCCTAAATAGTTATAAAAGGTGTGGGCTGGTTCTCCTTCCGGTTTCGTACATTGCTGATGACTTGGAAGTTGACCTAACATTTCAATTGTTGATAATTGTGTATCACTACTGTTGATGAACACTATATACAAATATTGCATCTAGGTGCAGTCAGTGTGGGTTGGTTTTCTTACTGGTTTTGTTCGCTTGCTGTCAGTCTGACAATTGTTCATCTCTGCTAATCTACCCTAGGTTTTTGTGCACTGCCCTGTTTTACATTGGTACATTATTGGTAGAAATAACACTAGTTGCCAAATTTATGGACAGCTTAATTTATTTTATAAAATTTTTTTGCCCCATATATATTTTTCGTTCAATACATTGATTATAATTACTTTAGGTCTTGAAGTGCCCCTTTAACCATGGATTTGGAACAAATTTTACAAGGATTATGTGCCGATCGAGATGACATAGGGGTCTTTGGCATAGACCACATCTCAGGCAATGATCCAAATAATCTAACTAATAATCCATCAGAGGGATGTGAACTGGCGTTTCAAAATCTAAGTAAGGGGCTCAAAAACCTCAGAGCCAATATTTGGCATCTCAAACTTTTTTGTGCATATATTAATAAAGATATGGCCCCTAGGGGTCTCAGAATACGTCTACAGCCATTGGTTGGTAGATCTGAAGAGAGTCTAACCACTGAATGGAATATGGCATTACAACAAGCATCTATGATGTTTGTCAAAATTCTTTCTTCTTATTATGAAAGAATGATAGATACAAACTTATCAGAAGTTAAATCTGTTTGTGATGAATGTAAAACATATGAATCACTCTCGATATATGAAGGTTTAATAAATAAGCTGTCCAAGGATTTGGCAAACTTTAACAAACAAACAAGAGATAGAAAAATCAAAAAGTTTAACAGGGACATCGCAGATTACCAAAGGGGTGTCCTTTTGAAACGCATAGATCTGTTCGATTTATGGATACAAGTCAGGGAACAGCAGGGGGCAAAACCAGAAAGAGACCTAGGTCCATCCTTAAAAATAATGGCAGGTTCCTGACAAGCACATCGGGGGATGAATCCTCCTACACAGACAGTAAAGGTGCTCAGCCCCAGGAATCACCAATGCGAAAAAGGTCCAACTCAGCACTCCCTTTAGAAGTGGAAAAAGGTGGCGGGGTGGCCGCAAACATAAACATGGGAAGCAGAATAGATTCTGTGGAGGGATTGATAGAAACATTACCAAGATAACTGATCAGGAATATAATAATGTGTTAAATTTATCAGATGTTATTTTAACAACCGAACAAGAAAAGTTGCTTAATAAAGGTCTTGGTTTTGTACCAAGCTTTTTTTGTAATGAGTATAACAATGTGTCTGATGTCATTAATTTTTGTCGAAATCTTAATCTCAAGTTATTCTTTTCAGATCAAACTGCACAAAGCTCTCAAAGATCTACTGACTTTAAATTCCGTAAATCACAATTCCAACCCCCATGAATAAACACGTCTCCATTTTTCAACAATCAGTATTAAGGGATTTGCATTTTCCACATTTTGAATCACAAATTATGGGTGAAAATATCTCTGCATTGGAGAAAATGGCCCTAGAAGAATTGAGGAATAATCGTAACATAGCTATACTACCAGCAGATAAAGGAGGGGCGGTTGTTGTTTTAAACATGAACTACTATGTAAACGAGGGTTTGGAACAGTTATCAGATACTAAATGTTATATGCGAATGTCTATTGATCCTACTCCCAACTTCAAAAAAAAAAAATAGATACCTTTTTAAATTTGGCGGAGGAAGAAGGTATCATTACTGCTAATACAGTTCAACATCTAACTGTGATGGACCCTCAAAAGCAAATTCTGTATCTGCTTCCCAAAATTCATAAATCCATTTCAAAGCCACCTGGAAGACCAATAGTATCAGGCATAGGGTCTCTTACAGAGCCACTATCCATGTTCCTAACACAACATCTCAAGCCACTATTAACAAAGGTTAGGGCCAGGTTAAAGGATACTCCCCATTTCCTGCAAATTATACATGACACACAACTGGAACCACACTGGTTGATGTGTACACTAGATGTTAAGTCCTTATATACGAGCATACCCCATTGGGCAGGGTTACAAGCATTACATTACTGGTTAGAACATTCAAATTTATACCCACCAGGACTCAACACTTTGCTTGTCTGTATGGCTGAACATGTGCTCAACAAGAATGTTTTCTACTTTCAAGGGGAGTGTTATTGGCAACTTCAGGGTAGAGCCATGGGGGCATCTTTTGCCCCCATATATGCAGATCTATTTATGGCGTACCTTGAAGAGTGCATGATATACAACCCACTGCACAACATATACATGGTTGAAATGGATATCTGGTGTAGATACCTCAATGATTGTTGGATGGTGTGGCGTGCGGATTCTGCATACTTGCAGGAATTTGTGGAATATTTGAATAGTAACATTTAGGGTATAATATTTACAGTTACATATGATCTTAATACTATTGATTTTCTGGATGTTACGGTGTATAGGAATAATGACCATACTTTGAGTACTAAAACATACAGGAAATATCCACAATATAACACCTTACTACATGCATCTAGTATGCATTCATGCCACACCATCCGCAACATACCAAAGTCTCAATTTTTGAGAATTAAACATATTTGTTCATCCCAGACAGACTTTGGGATAGCGAAAAAAGATCTACAAAATAGATTTCTAGATAGAGGTTATCGCCAATCAGATATAATATCAGCTAGTATGTGGTCTGACAACCAAGATAGAAATAAACTATCGGAATACAAGAAATGTCAACCGTTAGGTGTAGATTCACCATTAAGGTTTGTCACCACATTTGGTAGAAATCACAATGTGATTAGAAATATTCTTGATTCCAACTGGAATATATTACTAGCAAATGACCATTTAAGAAATATTTTGGGCCCGAAATGCCAATTTTCATATAGATGGGGCAAGAATTTAAGAGCCATGTTTTCACACTATAAGCACAAGGAAAGTGGAGGTGCTATTCACAAACAGTTGAAAATATCTGGGGATGAACTTGTGGGAACATTTCCATGTGGTCACTGTGCATCCTGTAATCAAGTTAGCAAATTAAAACAGTTTACTAGTACCAATATAAGCAAGGTCTATGATATTAGAGTTTTTGGGAACTGCAGCAGTACCTGGATTATCTATTTGGCGAAGTGTCAATGCTCAGCATTTTATGTCGGACAAACATCACGATCACTCAGAATTAGGATGGGTGAACATAAAAGTGACATAAAAAATAGAAAGGAAACCAATGCTTTGTACAGACACACACTTAACCATCATAATGCCAAATTTATGTTTATGATCATAGACAAAATAACGGGAGACAGAAGTAACCAACAAGGGTGGCACAGTATCTTGAACCACAAAGAAAAATATTGGATTATTCATCTTGGTGCTTTATTTCCCCCTGGGTTGAATGATCACTTATAAACTCAAAATGTATCTGATATATATGATTTGATGGTTTTGAACATAGCATATGTGTTAACATTGAAATAGACATGAACTTGATAATGTTTCTCATGTTTATGAGACATAATATTCGTTTGGTTTTATAACCATTGGGTTAGATATATTCAAATTATGTTCATGGTATATATCATTGTGAATAGGTTATTTCTTTAAATCATGGATCTGGTAAAGAAATGGGCTATATATTGGCAAGCTATTGCCTTTTTGACTAGTTGTTTTTTATATGCTATTTTGTTTGACATTGAATCATATGTCAATTTTGAATATTCAAAACTATACTGGTCTATATAAGTGGGAATTGGTTTTCAGTTTCTTTTATAACAGTCTGTTTAGATAGCTGTTTATGTGTACATTCAACATGTTTATAAGTTGGTATATTATTCACAGGGATTTATTTTATGTTGTTTATTATTCATATTATTTATTCACCTTATGGTTAGAATACATACATATGCTATTATTTGTGACTGTAATATTCAGATGGTGATGACACTCTTTGTTTCATTATTAAGGCAAACCGGCCTTAGGGTTGGACTATACCATATTCTTATTGGTTGATGGTGTCTATAAATAGTAATGAGATTTTGTGGATGCTTAATGCTTTATCACTGATGAAGGCTGCATAGCCGAAACCATTTTGATTTCTTGCATTTTGTGGCATTATATGCCTTATTGACATCCATTCTTTAATAAAAGAATTCATAAGCTGCACATGTTGGCCTCTGGTGTTTTATGAGCTAATGGTTTGGCTGAGCATACCCAACTTGCGAAGCATTTGGTTTTTCTATATGAATAAGAACACAGCTGTTCTGCATGCATTTAGCAAGTGGGGGACACCAGTTGGTGCACAGGCCATCAGCTGCTCATGAGTATTACCTACAAAAGGCAAGCTGCTGCCTACGCAAAACAGATGTACTCCCTATATCCATGTGAGAGAGAGAGAGAGAGAAACATTGAGAAAAAAATTACAAAAAAACAGCAGGATATAACCACCTACACTTGGAATAAAAAAAAGGTATGTCAAGCAAGTAAGCATGTAATGGACTGCAGTAGGGGGTATGTACGAATGGGAAATAGGACGTTTAATATATATGTCTCAACAAGACTTGCTGTACTGATATTTTGCTGATCAGAACTGATGACCATAGCAACTGGGTCCACCTGCAGTGACATAGATCATAGGTCAGGCCCCTGAGTCAACCCAGGAAAGAATGGCTGACATATGACTACTACGAGAGTGTGTGTTGAACAATACTGATTGTGACAATGCTAGGCCGGCTACTGGGATGTCATAGATATCCATATCTTACTTGTGAGTACAACTATGATACACTTGTTTGTCTCAGAAATGTGAGAGACCTATACATGGTATTTGCATAATAAAGTACTGTTGCAGATCTGTGTGTTGAACTGCATGTGATATACTGAGGTCATACCATGTAACTTTTCAGTGTTATGTACACTGAACATATGTCTGCCTCATATTTGTAGCCATTTACTCATACAGTTGTGTTAGGGCTGGCAAATCCTTGGCAAATCTGTGAAGACTGACATTACAACATCTCATTCTTTTTCCTCTTGCTGTTCCCATCAGGGGTCGCCACAGTAGATCATCTGTTGCCATTTCTGCCTGCCCTCTGCATCTTTCTCTGTCACGCCAACCACCTACATGTCCTCTCTCACCACTTCCAGAACCTTATCTGAGGCCTTCCTCTTTTCCTCTTACCTGGCAGCTACATCCTTACCATTCTTTTCCCAATATATCCAGCATCCCTCCTCAGCACATGTCCAAACTGACGTAATCTTGCCTCTCCGGCTTTGTCTCAAAACTGTCAAACATGGGCTGACCCTTTCATATACACATTTCTAATCCTGTGCACCCTCATCACACCCAGTGCAAATCCTAACATCTTTAACTCTGCCACATCCAGCTCTGACTCCTGCCTTTTTGTCAATGCCGCTGTCTCTAACCAATATGACATAGCTGGTCTCACTACCCTCTTGGAGACCTTCCCTTTCACTTTTACTGGTACTCGTCTTTCACAAATTACTCCTGACACTCTTCTCCACCCTCTTCATCCTGCCTGTACTCTCTTCACCTGTCCTCCACAATCATCATTACTCTGAATTGTTGATCCCAATCATTTCAACACATCTGCCTTTGCCAACTATACTCCCTGCATCCTCAACATTGTGCAATCCTCCCTCTCATTCAAACACAGGTATTCTGTTATAGTCCTATTGACTTTCATTCCTCTTCTCTCTAGAGCATATCCCCACCTCTCCAGGTTCTCCTAAATCTGTTCTCTATTCCCAATACAGTTCACAGTGTCATCTGTAAACATCATAGTCAACAGGGACTCCTGTATGATCTTGTCTGTCAGCCTGTCCATCACCATTGCAAATAAGAAAGGGCTCACAGCTGATCCATGATGTCATCCCACCTCCACCTTATATGCATCTATCACTTCCACCACAAACCTCACCTCTGTCACATCACCCTTGTAAATATCCAGTACCGCTGTTACATATATCTCTGCCACTCATGATTTCCTTATACAATGCCACAACTCATCTCTAGGCACCCTATCATGTGCTTTCTCTATGTCCAGAAAGACACAAAGCAGCTTCTTACCTCATGTGTACTTCTCCATCAACACTCTCAGAACAAACATCACATCTGTAGTGCTCTTTCCTGGCATGACACCATACTGAGGTGTTCTACAGTCTATATGCTGACGACCTGAAATTGGGTAAACTGATTACAAGTGTTACAGATAAGGCATGTCTGCAAAATAATTTGACTAAATTGACCATTGGGGCACAGGAAAATAATATGTTGATAAATACATGAAAAACTAAGTATATGAGATTTGGGAGACATAAACTGAAAGAAGAATATTTAAATATAGCACACAGTGATTGAAACTGTAGACTCATTTAAGGACCTAGGTATATGGGTAGATTCAGCTACGAGTTTTTATAATCATATCAACCAACTGGCTAATGATAGTTACAGAACTGTAGGTTGTATAAAAAGATTTATAAAGTCTAGGAAATCAAACATAATGAAGTCATTGTTTGTTAGTTACATAAGACCCAAACTTCAGTATAGAATAACAATATGGAAACCCTATGGAAAAACAAGCATGAATAAACTGGAAAGAGTACACCGGAAATATACCAAGGGCATCCATGGATGTGAAAATCTAAGTTATTATGAAAGACCAAAATATCTGAACTGGTGCAGTGTCTCTTACAGATATTTAAGAGGAGATCTTATTCAGGTATACAGGGCATTTAGGGACAACTACCTCTGGGAATGTTTGGGGTTATCAAAAAGTACTAGAGAATCATCAGATAACCTACGAAGAAGACACAATAGGAATGGGAAGTGCACTAATTCGTTCTCTGACAGAGTAGCTGATGCTTGGAACAGACTACCAAATTACATTAAAGCAAGTACTAGTTTAGATATTTTTAATAACAGCCTGGGCATTTATTATGGGAGCAAGTGTTTTGGTATATTGGCAAGCTAGAAGGGCATTAATGCCCATGCTTGTAACATTTGTATGTATGCATGTATACTGCTGACCACTGCTCATCACCTCCCTGCTTTACCTAGCTGCCACTACTCTTTCCCATAACTTCATGTTGTGACTGATCAATGTTATCCCTCTGTAGTTACTACACCTCTGCACATCAACCTTATTCTTAAAATGGTACCCAAACACTTTCGCTCTATTCCTCATGCAACCTCTCACTTTCCAAGATATCATTAAACAATCTGGTTAAAAATACCACTGCCATTTCCCCTAAAGACCATCAGGCTTCCACAGGTGGATGAACAGGCTTTCCAGTACTCATCCTCTTCATAGCTATCCTTACTTCCTCCTCGGTAAGCCATTGCCTTTTTGATTCACCATACCCACATCTTTCCACCTTCTCTCTCTCATTCTCTTCATTCATCAGCCTCTCAAAGAAATATGTCCATCTGCTCAACACACTCCCCTCTATTGTGAGTACGTTTCCCTCATTATCCTTTATCACCCTTAACTGCTGCACATTTTCCTAGCTCAGTCCATCTGTCTAGTCAATCAGTACAAGTTCTATCATCCCTCCTTAGTGTCTGACCTGTCATACAACTCATCAAATGCCTCATCCTTAGCCTTTGCCACCTCTCTCTTTCCCATGCACCTCACCTCCTTATACTCCTGTCTACTTTCCTCATCTCTCTGACAATCCCACTCCTTCTTCCCCAACCTCTTTCTCCGTATACTGTCCTGTACTTCCTCAGTCCACCACCAGATTCTTTGCACTCCTTCCTCCATCCACATGTCACACCAAGCACGTTTCTAGCCATCTCCCTTACTAGCTCTGCTGTACTTACCCAGATATTTGGTAAATCGTCACTGCCACCCAGCGCCTGTCTTAACTCTTCCGTGAACTCCACCTCACAATCACACTTTTCCAGTTCCCACTATTTGTTCCTTGGTGCTGCACTCACACTCCTTCAGTTCTTGATCACCAACGTCATCTTACAGACCAACATTCTATGCAGCCTAAATGCAATTTTCCCTGTCACCACTTTACAGCCTCCAATCTCCATCAAACTTGCCCTCCTCCACTTTATATATTTCACCTGTGTTCATCTTCCTTCACTCTTGTATGTCACCTTATGCTCCTCCTTCGTGTTATAGTATGTATTCACCATAGGTCCATAGCCATGTCCATCCTTTTTTCAAAATCCACTACCATTTCACTCTCTGGATTCATTTGCTTAACACCATACATACCCATCACTTCCTCATCCCCTTTGTTCCCTTCACCAACATGCCCATTGAAATCTGCTGCAATCACCACTCTGTCATCCTTGGGTACAGTCACCACCACAACATCCAACTGACTTCACATTTCTCATTCTCATCCATCACATAACCAACTTGTGTAGCATATGCACTAACATCAGTCATCATTACACCATCAGTTTCCAGCTTCATAAACATCACTCTATCAGACACTCATTTCATCCTCCAAAACACTCCTGGCAAACTGTTCCTTCAGGATAACCCCTACCCCCTTTCTCCTCCCATCCACACCATGATAGCACAATTGTGACCTGCCTCCCATACACCTAGCCATACTCCCCTTCCATCTGGTCTCTTGCACACACAATATATCAACCTTCCCCTGGCCATCATATCAGCTAGCTCTGTCCCTATCCGTCATACTGCCAACAGTAAAAGTTCTTACTCTCACTACCACACTCCTAGCCTTTCTCCTCTCTTCCTGCCATATGAGTGTTGTACATCCTCCAGGGTATGCCTGTCAATGCAAAGGCTACTGTGCTATCGAATGACTCAAGTGTGTTACAGCAATATTAAGACAGTGTCACTAATTTTGTCCCATTGCCCCCCATGTATGTGTAGCATCCTACAGATGTCCTGCTCTAATGGGTTGAGAAGGATGACTGGGCAGCAAAAGTGTGAATACAGTGTGGCATACTGACATAGAACAGAAATGTATATCAGGTATTACCTGTGCACATCAGTATGAGTAGATGTATCTGTCCTCCTCATAACTACAGAGATGGGATGCAAAATGTAAGTTAATTATGTTGTACATGTGTGTAATCTTAGTTACTGTGCATCCAACAGAGTGACATTTATACAGGTACTGGTTGATGCATTGCCCTGACACAGCCATGGGTACTATAATAAGCATGATTATCAGTTTGAAATTGGAGAGGTGTCCAACTGTGTTATGACTTTGTGTCCATGACTACTCCAAACAGCTATATGAACACCTACATAGCTATATGGACTTAGCAATACCTTACTTGTAAAACCTGCCTCCACCAAAGTAGAGTAATCCCCTTTGCTGGATAGCAGCCACACACAAGCCACAGACTTGGTCCCTATATTGGCTGTACAGGGCAAAGTAGGAGCAGGCACCAACCTGGCATCAAGTCAGCCATTGTCTGAATGAGCATATAAGGTCACAGGTGGATTACTGTAAGGTTAACTATAAGTACGAATTGGACACATCCACCAAGGCCAATCACAAGGCCATCTTCCCATATGTCTGCAATCTCAGAGGCAACAAAGCAACCCAACCTGTAATGGTGGTCAGTCAGACCACATACACATACAACATAGCTATAGCCAACCTGCTGCAGATAGATGTAGGTTAAACATCACCCCCATGGTTCAGCATCACTATAGGTGGATATGCACAGCACCCACATCTCTCCCCTCATCACCAGTAAGCAGGTGCATATTGCCTACTGAAAAGCAACAAATGTAAGTATCAATGGGACACAATAACATCCCTGTCTGCATCCTACATGAACTCAGGCGTGTGATCCCAGCTCCATTACACACTGTAGTCACACCAAGCCTGGGCACCATCCATACCCCATCCACATGGGAGATGGCCAATGTCAACCATCTACACAGACCTGAATGTGGAATAGAGGATTATGCAATTAACTGGCCCTCATTGGGAGGAATATGACACATCAGGACCAGGAGTGCAATGCAAGCTTAATCTGTGCTGATAGATTTCAAGGGCATGGTATGGTTGTGAGTAGTGGCTATTGGTATTCAGTGTACATGTGCAGGTTCTGTAGATATTGTTGCCAAATGTATGAGGTCCTGTGATGTG
Source organism: Protopterus annectens (assembly GCF_019279795.1). NCBI lineage: Eukaryota > Metazoa > Chordata > Ceratodontiformes > Protopteridae > Protopterus > Protopterus annectens. The sequence goes on from NC_056744.1 coordinate 247,075,900, forward strand.
TTTCCCTGTTTATGTCTTCCAGGTGCAATGTCGCATCAAAGAAGGGCAACATTTTCAGTGCCTGAGACTACTATTATCATAGAAACCATGCTACAGAACCATGCAATTATGTTCAGCCAGAGTCAGCAACATCTGCGGGAGAGGACTGCTCTGTGGGACGACCTTGTCCACAAGGTAAATTATATCGGCCTGCACGCACATACATGTGAGCAGGTTCATCATCTTGAATCTGACCTCATACGCCATGCCCAACAAAAGTTTGCTGCTGTGGCCAGGGACTGCACAGCCACAGGTGGGGGCCCAGCCATGCAGCCCCCACTGACACCCATTGAGGAGCTCCTTGCCAACCTTGGGGCACCCATCCCAGTACAACATCAGGGTAGAGACCCCCACACGCTGGAGGTGGGTGGCATCCAGACAATGGATGAGGAGCGTGCAGGTAAGGCCCAAGTGGAGATTACTAGACTAATGTAGCAGCCATACTTGTATCTGTAGAGTATTTATGTACATGTCAAGAAATGAAAAAACGGATCGTAGCAGTAATAAAGGTAAAAACAGTAATGGCAGTAAACAGGACAGTCTTTAATCCGATAAAATTAAGCGCTTTTCGTCTACCAGCATCTGCAGACTTCTTCAGACAAGAAAAACTTACAATTGAAGAGCTTAATATACTAAGCTGGTCAGGAGTAACCAATCAAGTAAAAGCAACCTAATGTAAACAATTAAAATTAATTACCTTGCACATGCTGTTAAAATCTAATGGTAATTCAAAGTAAAACAGTCTTACTCAATAGCATACAATGAACCCTAGTCTCCCTAGCTGGTTAACCAAGACAGGATAAAAAAGCAAGTAAAAGGTGCATGAATATGTATTTATCATAAAAGCATAAAAAATCTAATCCTCTCAGACAATTGATTATCTAATCAGATTTTTAAGTTTTAAAAGGCTGCTAATAGAGCAGCTGTCATTCAACCCTGGTATTACATATGCGTTTAATCTGATTTGCCAGCGTAACTCTAACAGTTCCAACAGTAGGTGTATAGGGGCCCCCCTCTTACTCTCAGGTATCTGGTCTATCACCATAAATCTAAAGTAATGGTCATTTTCCTGGCTGATGTGTTTGGCAAGAGCATTTTCTAGTTTACCTTTACAAATGGCGTATTGGTGTTCATAAATACGCTCTTTTAGTTTACGCTCTGTTTTGCCAATATAAAATCCTTCACATTTTTGACATTGGGCGAGGTATACTACCATCCTAGAGTTGCAGGTGCATCTACAGTGAAGGTCAAAACTAATGTGATTAATAGTGAATCTATTAGATTCATTAATATGTCTACACTGATTGCAATTTTGGCATTTAAACATACCCGGTGTTCGTGTTAAGTTACTTTCAGGTAGTTCTAGTAATGCTTTTAGATTTTTACCTCTCCTAAATGTAACTCCAGGATTCTCACCTACTTTGCCCATCACTGTGCTATTGGTACGAAAAATGTTCCAATTCTTATTAATGATGTCTAAGATGAGGTGACTGTTAATACAGTATGTCAAAATTAGTCTATTTTTAAAACAAGCATCTGGTTCTAGACATTCAACCCCGGTAGGTTCACCAACATAGTGAGTTACAGAATGTGGGGCAACACTTAGAATGGCTTGATAAGTACCATTCCTTCTCTTATTGGTCACCTCCTTAACCAAACCTTCAAGCAGTCTAGATGGATACCCTCTATGTGTGAACATGTTCTTTAGTTTCTCACATTCAGCCATAAAATCCTCATCCAAACTAACCATCCAGGCTGCTCTAACGAGCTGCCCCTTAACAACTGACCTTTTTTGGTGGTGAGGATGGCAACTGCTAAAGTGAAGGAAAGAGTTAGAGTGGGTAGGCTTCCTATAAATAGTAGCAACATAACCATTCAACTCCTCGTTTTTTGCTAACCAGATGTCCAAGAATGCAATGGCATCTGTCCCAAAGTTTGAAGTAAAGGATAGAAAGTCCGTAGACATATTGAAAAAATCTAAAATAAGCTTACCATCTTCTTCATTGCCCTCCAATAATATGAATATGTCATCCAGGTAACGAGTGTAATACCTGATCTTAGACATAAGGGCGTGGTTGCTCAAAACTTTCTCCTTTTCCCAATGTGCCATGACAATATTAGCCAAACTGGCCCCACAGGGTGACCCCATGGCCACACCTGTTTTTTGTTGGTAAAAATTCTCACCTAGCATAAAATAGTTATTAAATAAAACCATATCGGTAAGTTCTACTACCAGTGAAATTTCATCTGGTGGGGCGTCCTTACTGGTAAGAAAGAAGGCCACCCACTCCATCGCGGTTTCTAGGGGAATGCAGGTGTACAAATCTTTGACATCTATTGTCAAGAAGTTGAAATTGTTGTTGAATGTGCACTCTCCAATTTTGGCTAAGAAAGACCACGAATCTTTGCAGATTTGTTCTTCATCCTGCAAGTATTTCTGTAAGATGGTATCAACAATTTTGGCACATGGATAGGTGGGAGAGCCTCTTCCGTCGACTAATGGTCGCATTGGAGGATTAGAGAGATCCTTGTGGATCTTAGGGATCCCAAAAAGACAAGGAAATCTCGGAAATAAGGTAGTTAAATATTTATGTTGTTCTTGATTTAATCTACCCTCAAAATGCATCTCATCTAAGTTGTTTTGAATATTACGATAGGCTTTGCTGACGTCAGACTTAGAGCTAACACTGTATGCCTCATCAGCAAGTAAATCTAACATTCTGTCATAATAGTCAACTTTATCAAAGACCACAACTCCCCCACCTTTGTCGGGTTTGCAAATGCGTAAGCTGTGCAGTTTCACAAAGTCTAACAGTGATTTTTCCTCCTTACATATGTCATTAGTTCTGACATGAGACAACTTATCCCTTAAATCCAGTTCACACATGTTTTCAAAGCAGTGAATTAATGGATGTAGGGGAGGATTAAACAAACTGGGGACCCTATAGGGGTTGACATGTATATTATTACTAGAAACATTATTACTTCCATTGTTGTGATCAAAAATCATGTTAAAGTTCAACTTGCGTGTGAATAATTTAATGTCTATAATAGTCCCCACTAAATCCGTCTTTCGTTGAGGGACATAAGTATGCCCTTTAGACAGAAAGTCAGCCAATTCGCTTGGTATAGGCACAGAAGAAAAATTGTATATTTTGAAGTCTCCTAAATGGTTGGTGGAAATAACAGGTCTAGAGTTCTGGTCACCAAAATTATAAGGGCACTCATTCAAAGAGTCAACCGAAGAAGCAACCAAGTTCGTCGAGGGGTGGGTACAGGTAGTACCAAAGTCAGCATGCACAAGGCCCGTCTCATAGTAAGGGGAGGGGGCATAGTTGCTGACAGTCCTAAATGTTACAGTCTCTGTTGGTTGCGTTTCTGTTGGTAACCCTTGTGTGATGACTGGTAATTGTTCCTTTTCTTCGGTATGGCACCTTGGTGATTGACATGGTAAAAAACCTGCTGCTGATCTGAGTGCAAGGAGGTGTTGTTAGTATTAGATTGTAACCTCCGGTTTTGGAGCCTCTCACTTCTCCTTACCACTTGTTCAGGTTGTATGTCTTCAAAGGTGTCCAAGGCTCGTATGTTATTATCAATAGGTGCCCTAGAGTCTAAACTTGTAGAGCCATGATCATTAGTAATGTTAGATTGCCAGACTTGTGACTGTGCAGGGGGAGGGTACGCTACCCCTTGTTCGTAGGCTTTAAGATCACGCTCTAATTTTCTAATTTTATTTAGCTTAAGTTTGTTAAGATACTGTTCGATGCTGCTAAAGCATCTGTTATAGTCATATTTGTACCTTGGAAATTCCTCATGTGCATTGATAAGTTTATCCAACTCGGTGATTTCTAGAGTTAATTGCTCTACCCAAATTAAATAGTGCTTGATCATTACATGTAAGAGTTCAAACCCATGTTGGTCGAATAAATTAACCAAGTCTTTATGGAAATCAGAGTTAGGAGTTAGGCCAGTTGGATATTGAAAGTGTCTAAGGCCCTTAGGTATCACCTTACTTTCAATGCATTCCCTAAAATAGGAAATTTCCAATTTAAGCTTTTTAATTTTAAGAAGCAATTTGTCAAAGAGTTTCAGTTTATCAGATAATGAATTATTATTTACCTCATGTTGAACACCTTGATTGGTATTCCTAATGTCCGCTGTACCATCGCTGTATCTTAAAAACACAAAATCCTCGGTTAACCAAGAGCCTAAAGAGGGAGCTCCGTTAAAGGAGTTCCTAGTAGGCAGAGCATTGGCATTCTCGTAAGGTTCTTGCAATGCAGGATTGCTCTGTGTGTCGGTATAAGCAGCCAAGCTTTGTAAACGTTCCCCGGTTGTTACAGTAGCCCCACGGTTAGTAGCAATATTAGTTTCAAACCGAGGAGGAGGGATTGTAGAAGTTATGGCAGGCAAACCATTGTATGTTGATGTAAACTCACTTGTTGGGTCTCGGACGTTCAGTACATCACGTCCGTTAGTTGAACCAAGTGGAACGTTAATCTCCTGAAGTGATGCTACGCCCCCTGGCGTTGGTTCAGCTGGGAGGATCTTAAGGTTGCTTAACGAAGGGAGAATGAGGTTTTTCATCTCCTGCTGTTGACTATCGAGTTTCTCTAATCTCGCACAAAGCGAGTCCATACGTTCGAATAAAGAATTAACCAAACCATCCTGGAATGCCGAAGGTGGTGTAGTTGGTGCCGGATAGGCACTATTGCAGCTCCTGAGTAATGCTGGAACAGCATTAGGGGAGAAATCATCACTACTACGAGATCCGGTAGCCATAAACTCCAAATATAGTAGAAAGCACAAACCAAGAAACCAAAAAACGGATCGTAGCAGTAATAAAGGTAAAAACAGTAATGGCAGTAAACAGGACAGTCTTTAATCCGATAAAATTAAGCGCTTTTCGTCTGCCAGCATCTGCAGACTTCTTCAGACAAGAAAAACTTACAATTGAAGAGCTTAATATACTAAGCTGGTCAGGAGTAACCAATCAAGTAAAAGCAACCTAATGTAAACAATTAAAATTAATTACCTTGCACATGCTGTTAAAATCTAATGGTAATTCAAAGTAAAACAGTCTTACTCAATAGCATACAATGAACCCTAGTCTCCCTAGCTGGTTATCCAAGACAGGATGAAAAAGCAAGTAAAAGGTGCATGAATATGTATTTATCATAAAAGCATAAAAAATCTAATCCTCTCAGACAATTGATTATCTAATCAGATTTTTAAGTTTTAAAAGGCTGCTAATAGAGCAGCTGTCATTCAACCCTGGTATTACATATGCGTTTAATCTGATTTGCCAGCGTAACTCTAACAGTTCCAACAGTAGGTGTATAGGGGCCCCCCTCTTACTCTCAGGTATCTGGCCTATCACCATAAATCTAAAGTAATGGTCATTTTCCTGGCTGATGTGTTTGGCAAGAGCATTTTCTAGTTTACCTTTACAAATGGCGTGTTGGTGTTCATAAATACGCTCTTTTAGCTTACGCTCTGTTTTGCCAATATAAAATCCTTCACATTTTTGACATTGGGCGAGGTATACTACCATCCTAGAGTTGCAGGTGCATCTACAGTGAAGGTCAAAACTAATGTGATTAATAGTGAATCTATTAGATTCATTAATATGTCTACACTGATTGCAATTTTGGCATTTAAACATACCCGGTGTTCGTGTTAAGTTACTTTCAGGTAGTTCTAGTAATGCTTTTAGATTTTTACCTCTCCTATATGTAACTCCAGGATTCTCACCTACTTTGCCCATCACTGTGCTATTGGTACGAAAAATGTTCCAATTCTTATTAATGATGTCTAAAATGAGGTGACTGTTAATACAGTATGTCAAAATTAGTCTATTTTTAAAACAAGCATCTGGTTCTAGACATTCAACCCCGGTAGGTTCACCAACATAGTGAGTTACAGAATGTGGGGCAACACTTAGAATGGCTTGATAAGTACCATTCCTTCTCTTATTGGTCACCTCCTTAACCAAACCTTCAAGCAGTCTAGATGGATAGACTAGACTAATGTAGCAGCCATACTTGTATCTGTAGAGTATTTATGTACATGTGTCAGGTCAGATTGCAGTTGTGGATGGGGTTTTCTAATGCACAGGTGTGTACATCTATGGTGAAGGACAGCAAATTGTGTAGTATTGTGGGTTGTACTGTAAATGTGCAGACATGCTGCATCGATACTGTATCAATGCTACATGTGTGTCTTCTGACAACACCTCTCTCCCACAACTACTTACTGTATTTCCTCGAAAATAAGACCAGGTCTTATATTCTTTCTCCCGGCAAAATACACATTAGGGCTTATTATCAGGGGATGCCTTATTTACCCGCACCGTACAACAATCTACCTTTATTCATTTATTCATGCACAAAAATTGACATTTATTAATGAACACAAATCAACATTTATTCATGTACACAAACTGACATTTATTTAGAACTTTTCTATTATTGGACAACAGTTCTAATAACAGGTTGACAGTTGTGTGAGAATTCAACATAAACAGTGCAACAAACATTTCAACTACATAATATCTGCACCTTGGCTTTCACAGTTATTCAAATACAGTCATGTCATCTTCTTCTGGAACATTGTCATAAGTGTCCAACCGCTGAATTTTGGCCTGAATTTCTTGCAACTCCATTTCCTGTAGCACCATTGACCCCAGTCTGTCATGCCTAGCAATAGAGCTCTCCTTAAATGAGCACTGCTTGTCCAAGTAGCCTGCTCATAGTGCATTGGCAACACAGCTGTCAGTGTTTTTATCCCATGAATTTTTCACCCAAGTCACAACCTCTTGCAGGCTAGGCTTCACAAAGTTTCCATGCTGATTTCTCTCCATTCTATTTTCAATTTAGGCATTGAGTTCCATGCACAAATGGTCCTTGAATGGCTTGTTTATTGCAATATCAAGAGTCTGGAGATAGGCAGTCATTCCTGTGGGAATTATTATTTGATCTATTCTCCTCCGTGCTAGGAATTTCTTCATTTCTTTAGCGCAGTGAGTGCTGGCTGAATCCCAGACTAGCAGACCTCTTTCACCACCTCACAAAACATGTGGCAGCATTACATCGACCCACATCCTTATAGCTGCTTGTGTGCACCAGGCTTTTTTGGTTTCAAGAATATAAATGCATGAAACCCATTCAATCTTATCTTTTTTGCCCTTACTAATGATTAGAGGTGTTTTTTTTTCCATCTAGATGAATTGCTAAAATACAGGTAACATGTGCCCTCTGGTAACCAGTGGAGGGAATGTAGATTGACAAGGCACCCCTCTGATCAATTGTTGTTTGAGATCCTTGGCCCATAAACACTGCAGTTTCATCCATAGCAATCATGTTGGAGAGTTGGTAATTAGAAAAGTCAATGCCATCAACAAATGGCATGAACGCAAGTGCACGTTTAATAACTTCAGTATCTTTCAGCTTGAACAGTGTTGTTGATCTTCTTAGAGACAGTTCATATCGCTGAAGGAAGCCATCCAGCCAATGTTGTGATGCTTTGAATTCTTCTGGGGATATTTCTAATTGTGCTGCTATTGCGAGGGCAAATGCTTGAATATCAGCCCTGCGCACAACCAAAGCCTTTGCTCTCCTGTTAGCAATCCACTCACAGATGATGTCTTCAAGCTCAGGAAATAATAGTTGCTGACCTGATCCACATTTACACTTCTTAGCATTCCTTTGTCAGCCTGTTGACTGAGGTTAATGTACGCTGCTTGCCATTTTCGGACCATTCGGAGATCTAACAGAATCTCTTTACAGAAAGCCATTAGATTCTTTCCCTGGGAGTCCTCCATGATTCCTTTCTTGTACTCAACAGAATAGCTCTTTTTTTTTGCATTCATCTTGCCTGAGAGGGGGGTTAATTGAAGACTTATGTGGCCGGAATGGCAACAGAAAATGGCACCAGTTATGAAGAGAAGACACTACTACAGCTGGTCGTTATCATGAGCATGCGCTTTACATGCATTGTCTGTACTTTGACCAATCAAAGTATACCTGCGTGGGTTTATGGGTCAAGTGTGAGTGATGATTAGGGTTACAGTAAGAATCATGGAGGACTCTCAGTGAAAGAGTCTTACAACTTTCTGCAAAGAGAAGTTGGGTGTCTGAATGGTCTGAAAATGGCAAGCAGAGTACGATAATCTCAGTCAACGGGTGTCAATAGTATTATTTTATAATTCAACACACCTGTCGTGTGTTGTTGATGATATTAACTGGGACTTATTTTTGGGGTAGGGTTTATATCATGAACACCCAGGAAAAAACATGCTAGGCCTTACTCTCTGGTTAGGTCTTATTTAGAAAGAAATATGGTAGATCCCTCTGGTCTGCATTTGGGACAGCAGCCTGAAACTGGTGAGTATAAAATTGTTCTGAAGTGGTTTGCCAATACCCCAGGCATGTGAACGGCATGCAATTTACCATGCACACAACTGTCAGTCATAGTCATATTGCTTTATGTGCATGTTCACTTGTGGTGGGGTTAACTACATTGCATCACAGTGGTCAACAGATGGGCCTATCTGAAGAGACTATAACATTCCTGTAGCATACCTCACAACCTGTAAGTGCAGGACTTCTGGACAGAGACCAGCAAAATGGGGGAACAAATGGCCAAAGGTAGGGACATGTGTGAAACATTACTCTTATACAGTGGATATAAACAGTGTACACATCCCTGTTAAGATGCCAGGTGTTTGTGATATATACAAACTGAGACCACAATATGTCAGTCTACATCTTTTCCAGCCTTTAATGTGATCCATAACATAAACAATTCACTTGTAAAACCAACCAATCTGTTGGGCACCAAATATGGAATATACAAACCTTACAATAAGCTGGATGCATATGTGTGCACACCTTTCAGATACTATTTTATTGCAGCAGCTTGTAATTTACTGACAGCATTCAATCTGCTTGGGTACACACCTGCCATCAAGTAAAGGCACTCTGAGTAACACCAAACAACAGTCTGCTGTCCAAGTAGGATATTCATGACATTTGCTCAGTTGCCTGCAACAGCAACTGCCATGGCTTGCAGATAGCTTACATAGCAGCAAAGGGATCTCATATTTCAAAGGTATCACTCATGAATAGGGTACAACAACATTACCACAGAATTGCAGACACCATGGAACAGAGTGGAGACAGTCATCAAAAGGTGGATTGAATATTGGACAACAGTGCTGTTGAAAAGAATCTAATGTCCCTCCAAAACTGATGAAAAAACATGCCCAAATCTGGTCAAGAAGGCTGCCAAGGGACATACAGCAACATTGAGGGTGTTGCAGGAATCTCTTGCAAGTATTGGAAGCATTTCCCCCACAACAAAAAACACCCAGAGGTGGATACAACTTGCAATACAGCACAGTGAGTATTCCAAACGTATGTGTGAAAATGTGTTATGGTGTAATGAGACAATGGATCGACCTCACAGCCACAATACCAAAAGGTACATGTGGTGCACAAGCAACACCTCTCTTCACCTGAAGACTACCATTCCCATGGTGGATCATGCTGGTAGCATTGGCCTGTTGTGGGGATGCTATTCTAAAGCTGGAACTGGGCCTGTAGTCATCGTCGGGGGAATTCTAAACAGTTCAAAATAACACTCACATCTGGCCCACATCCATCAGGCATCTGCAAGAACGCTGAGGATGGGGAGGGGAGTCAACCTTCAACATGACAAAGACCCGAAGCATACATCCAAAGCTACCTAAGAATGGCTCCAAACTGAACACACTCATTGTTATTGATTGGCCCAGCCAGAGCCTAGACCTAAACCTGATAGCAAAACCCCAGTGTGACCTGACAAGGACTGTGCACATAAGATGCTCTTACAATCTGATAGAGTTGGGGGACCTTTGCAAGGAACAGTGACCCAATAATGCCAGGTCAAGATGTGCCATGCTGATAGACACCTTCCCAAGAAAAGTGAATGCTGTAAGTCACTTGCAAGGTGCTTCAACATAGTATCATTTTAACCACCATATTGAACATATTTCATTCATTATATTTCACACATAACACATTTGATAGTTTATCAATTGGATTGCACAGGTCATACATCACCTGAAAGGTGGGTAATATATTTGAATGCATTATTGCAGCCTCATCTTATATATTAGAAGAATATGGCACGTTAACAGGGTTGTGTACACGTATCATATCCACTGTAAGCTAAGAAGATTGGTGGTGTAACAGGAATTGTGTGACCACATATTTACTGCAGGTTTGGAGATCTGAAACTCAAATGTATGTCATTAATCAGTGAGGTCACTCCTCAGATCATCCCAGTTATGTATCAGACAAACACAAGGTTATGAGAAACAGAGCAAACATATGATCCAGATATCTACACATCCTGCAAGGACCTGTAAGTTGTGAGGTATGTTCTGTAGTACTTGCCACTGTGCTATACAGGAGAACAGCAATGATGTGTACATGGTGCAGTCTGTGCTGGGGAAGGGCCATCACTTGCTAACACTACTCATGTATCTCAGAGCTCTACATTGTTGGTTACATGTAGTAAAACTGTCTTCAATGCATGATGTTGATGGCCATGTGTCATGCATGTCACCATTTGGGTAATGTGAGGTCTGTGTAACAGATTTGTGCCACCTCACTTGTAAGTGTCTTTGAGTGTGTGTGTGTGTGTGTGTGTGTGTGTGTGTGTGTGTGTGTGTGTGTGTGTGTGTGTGTGTGTGTGTGTGTGTGTGTGTGTGTGTGTGTGTGCAAGTGTGTGTTTGTACATGTGCGTGTGTGCATGTGTGCGTGTGTTTACCAGCCAACCGCAAAGTGCAGGTATTAATGTACATATGTTGTCTTCCCCTCACAGGTGGCAATGGAGTTTGGGGTCCTTCCTGCTTGGAAACTGATGTCTTTGTCTCTGCAGACTCTGACGATGATAGAAATAGTGAGGTAGAGGTGGGGTTGTCAAGGGCTGATTCTGTGCCATTGGTGTGCATCTCACTCTTGTCCACACCATTCCCACACACAGTGACAATCCCCACACATACACCCATCACCAGTGTCCACAGATGATGGATAGTTGCCGGGTTGTGGCATGGAACAGGCTAGTGTGGTGACTATGGCAGGTGTGAGTATAGACACTGTCCATAGCCAGAGTGCAGGAGAGGTCCCACACAGCGGATGGACAAGGGTGTTCACAGGACGGCTGCTGCTAGTCAAGCCGCTGTCACAAGTGCCACAGTAGGTGTCACCAAATGCATGTCATGGATGCACAGGCACATAGTGAACACCACACCAGACAAATACTCAGGGTGGTGGATGCAACTCTTCCTGATGTACGTGACAACATACATGACCCGGTGGAGGTCATGCATCAAAATACTGAGGTCATGAATAGATGGTGGGGTGAGACCTTGGCAATCCTTGACAGTGGCATGTCTGTGCTAGATCGTGTGGTGGGAGATGGGCATCAGCCATGTGGACATAGGTCAGCACCAACAATAACTGAGAGTCTATGGGGCTGTGCACCTTCACACTCCCTTAGTGGCAGTGACACCAGCACTACCGAAGGGGGGGTTGCTGTCCACATCACACTGGAGCAGGCCATGGGCACATGGTCCTGGCCGGTCTTGTCAGGGGGATGGAGCCAGCAGACAACTGTCACCATCAGGAAGCAGTACAGCATCTGGCCTTGGGCCTGGTGGTGCCAGTGATACCCCTGGCAGGACGAGTTCCCATGTCCGTGGCCAGAGACGGCGAACTGGACACCCTGCCATGTATGGTCCACAGCTGTCCAACATACCACTGTGTAGGGCAGCCACATGGTGTGACTGTGTGCAAACATACACACACACATCGTTATTACAGGCACATCACATCCAGACACACAAAGCACCTCTGCACAGCCCATCTATTGGATAGCCCTCCAAACACACACACATGATGTCAAGCATATGACCCAGCCTAGGCCTCTGGCAAACCCACACCACACCTTGTGCATCTAATGATGCCTGTGCCTCATCCCTGTCATCCATAACATTGATGCAGGAACATGCTAATATGGGTCTCATGCAAAGGGTGAATATAGTACAGTGTAGCTATGTAACATTATGTAAGGTGCTGTCTGTTTGCATTTGTTATGGGTACACATACAGGTGTATGTACCTTATTAGCCAGGATGCATTATTGCTGTTAGTACCACTGACTGAATGTAGTCTGACATGCTGTATTCTGTTTGTGTTCCAGGAGTCTGTGTGTTTGCAGGCTGTGGCCCTGCAGACATTCCCAAAAGGGAGTATGGCAGAGTGGGAATACACTGACCATGTCATAGGCAAGGTACAGCTTTACATGTGCATGTACCAGATGTGTTTGCATGCAACAGTGTGTGAGGGACACTGTTGTCTGACAGTGTGACCTTGAATACATACACTTTGTCACAGACAGGTATCCTCCAGACATGTCACTTCCATGTTGTGTAATACCACAGGCTCATACATACAGAACAGGTTACTGCAGTACTGTCAGCAGGTCCCTTACAAGTGTAGCCATTACATTAACTGCAACAGATTCACATGTCAACACCTTTTGGCCCTGCCCTTTCTTTCCCATACACTCAACCCTGATGCAGTTAATGAGGGCATGCATGATACTGTGTATGACAGGTTTGTGGTATGTATTTCTGAGTTCACTGGGTGGAGCAGTGAGACAAAATGGTATATCATTTGCATACACACAGTAAGGACTGACACAGGGGATCTGCATACAGTAACACAAACACAGTTGGCAATAGACAGATTAGTAAATCTAGATTTCCACTCTGATGTACTGTAGTACTACAGACACATGACATGCCCCACATAGATTATATGCATGCGACATAACACATTATCTCTTACAACATGTAATGTTCTGAATGCCTTCAGAGATGGTGAGATAACCCACCAGAAATAGGAGTGGAGTCATGTAGTGCTCCTACAAGCCTGGGCAAGTGATAGTGTATCAGATGTTGTATCAGCATGATGTTTCAGTCACGTATGATACCTGCTGCTGGCATGTGTGTCACTACACTTACTGTGTCTGATTTGGCAACAATATCACATAAATGGGCAATGTTAAGGGACACAGACCACAAATAGGTTGCAAACATCTGGATATTCCATACACATCTGTACAGAGGACTGGTATGGCCCGCACAATGGTTTAACATGCTGCATGTGAGGCAGATGCAGTTACCATGTTATATAAAGTAATGCCATCAGAAGGTGGTAAACAGGCATGGATGGTACACACATCAAAATGGTATCATCCAAACAGGATATGATCTTCAGCCAAATACACACACAGTTACCATTATTGAGATTAGAACCTCTACCTCTCTAGTTATTACTACTATAGTGTTATGCAGTTATCATATGTGCCACGGAGCTGACATAATTTCACCTCCTCCTAAGGTACTTCTAAGGTGAATGACATCAGCAGGCCTAGTAAAGTAGAGGTATGGTGATGGGAAGTTTGCAGGATGGTACACAACATAAAATGGTATAACCCCTCCCAGTATATGATTGTCACACAACCACTCACACAAACAGTTGCCAGTATTGAGATTAGAACCCTACCTATCTTGTTATTTCTATTATAGTGTTACACAGTTATCAACTGCGTCAAAGAGCTTACATAATTTCACCTAGTCCCAGGGTACGTCTAAGGTGAATGACATGAGCAGGCCTAGTAAAGTAGGGTGATGTGAAGTTTACAGGGTGGTACACAAATCAAAATGATATAACCCACACAGTATATGATTAGCACACAAACACACACAAACAATTGCCAGTATTGAGATTAGAACCCCTATCTATCTAGTTATTTCTACTATAGTGTTATACAGTTATCAGATGCACCACAGAGCTTATTTGATTTCATCTGGTCCCAAAATATTTCTAAGGTGAATGACATCAGCAGGCCTAGTAAAGTAGGTTGATGGGAAGTTTACTGGGTGGTACACAAATCATAATGGTATAACCCATACAGTATATGACGCGCACACACACACACACACACACACACACACACACACACACACACACACACACACACACACACACACACACACACACACACACACACACACACACACACACACACACACACACACACACACACACACACACACACACACACACACACACACACACACACTTATTTGCCAGTATTGAGATTATAACCCCTGCCTATCTAGTTATTTGTACTATAGTGTTATGCATTTAGAGCTTACCGGGCTGACAACTGGCCAAAGGTACTGATAACTGCACAGCTGAGGTAAACTATTACAGGTGCTAGAAAGTCTGCCTTCAGTTTTTCCCTTGGATGTTGGTAGTTCTTTCTCTCTTGCACTTCAAATAGCCTAATAGCTTTGCACATCAACAGGTTTTTGTATCAGTTATTCTAGCACACCTGAGAGCCATCAGCAGTAGTTGTTTCCAGTACTTAATAGTTATGACCACAAGTGCAGTTCTCTGTGCTTTTACCCATTAACCTGGTGCACTTGGGCATTCTGAGGCACTGTTGCAACTGCCTCATGTACACAGACAAGCCTCTCCTCTAAACTCCCAACACTCAGACTTGTGAGATACACCCCTATATCACCAAATTGGAATATATGCACTCTCCAGCGAGGACTGGACTAGCTGGTCAAAAAGAGAAGAGTCAACACCTGCACCACACCACATGAAACACATACCGCCCCAGAACACCCACTATCACAGCTCTGACATACAAACAAAAACCACACACCCACCTTCAAAGAGGCACTCAATAGACATTTACCCAAACATCAGAGACTACCAAGACAGACACCCACTCGACCACCACAACACAGCACAAACCAAAGGAAACATATATTTCACCTACACACTGTGCCCCTCAACCTAAGCCCCTAAGGCTAACCACCTTACCCAATACAGTAATCATAGGTGACTCAATAGTGAGGCACACAGATGTCCCACTCACTAGGTTGAACATGGAGAAGGTAACAGTCATCTGTCTATCAGGTCCCAGAATCCAACACATAACACAGCCAGTCAGGTCACTCCACAATGACAAGTATCACTCTGTCATTGTCCATGTGTGTGTGAATGACCTGAGACACACCTCCCTGGATTACATGAAAAGAGACATGGTGGGGCACTCAGATTATGTTTGCCAAACAGGTATGACAGTAGCCCAGAGCAGTATACTACAGTCACCCAGAATGATACTACAGTACAAACAAGAAATGATTGACTTCAAGAATTGGCTTAAGTGTCTGGAGTCATTCTCAGGAGATCCAGTATCTGTCCACTTGGGATGACATGACTGACAGACTAAGATGGCTTACCAGAGATGGCCTGCATATGTCACCCCTGAGATTCCAGGTACTGGCTAAGTGCCTTGGCACCCCTAGAGTGCCTTTTTAGGCAGTGTTCCAAATCAAATTACCACCATAACAGCTATACATAAATGCAATCTGAGGGTCATGCTGTTCAACAATAGACATCTACATCTGGAGATGCAGTCACTCAAAGCACTCCTCAAAATGGAGAACATTTACATTTGTGCTGTAATGGAGACCTGGTTTACAGCAGCAGACAGCACCCCTGCACTACCAGGCTGTAACTCATTCCACACCTATCAGCCCCAAAACATCGACAACAGTTCCAAATGTGGTGGTGTCTCCATATTCATACAGGATATGCACACCTCCAGACTAGTATCCCAGCATAATGCATCTGAGATACTTCAGGTACAACTGACATTGGGTAATAGTGCAATCCAGATCATAGCCTGCTATAGGTCCCCATCCATGTCCCTAGACTCTCAATCCACATTCCTCAATACCTTGGAATATATCAAGGTTCAACCCAACACTCTCATACTAGGAGACTTCAACTACCCCTCCATCAACTGGGAAAGATACTCAAGCACCAATACACTGGCCCAATGCTTCCTGGAATTCATCAGTTCCAATGCCCTGGACCAGCTCATTCTGACACCCAGTAGAGGAAGAAACATCCTTCACCTGTGTTGATTACTAACATATGGGACCGTTTCTTGACAGCAGTAGTCAATCCCTACCTAGTAAGATTCAAAATAGAGTAATCACCATGGAAATTTACATCTCACCCACACACCCCACAAAGGTAACCACCTTGAAAAAATTCACCAAAGTTGACTTTGGACTACTAAAAACAGAGATGGCTAACTTAGCAGCACCCATGCCAATGGAAAATACCTGCAGGACTGCCAAATCATACACAAATGCACTTTACAAACATGTACATTGATGCATGGAACTAGCCATACCCAACAGAGCCATGCCACTCTCTTCCAAACACTGGAGGCCAATCTGGTTGTCCCCTGCCATTAATAACCTGTACAACAGATTGTAGAAACTGTTGCAGACAAAGGTGGAGTCCCAAGAGTGGTAAAACTCCCTTATTACCCTAATCAAAAACTTGAAATCCCTCATGAAATCATCTAGAGCAAGCTATGATGGCAGAATTGCAACAGATACTGAGAAAAATCACAAAGCTTTTGATAGTTATATCCAGAAACTCCACGGCAATACCCAGAAGTGCTCTGAGTTACTGCACAATGCTACCTCCTATACTGAGCCAACAGATATTGCCAACATTCTTGTTAACACATTCAGTGCCAGCTTTACCCCTTTCTCCCTCCCAGGGGAACAATCAAAATGCCAGAAGAATGCCAGGCACCCAGGATTACTGCTGCCCAGGTTAAACCTGCATTGTCCATGGGCAAGAATACAGCTTCCATGGGACCCAAAAATATCTGTGGCTGTGTTCTCTATGAACTACAAAGATACTTGGCACCACATCTGTGTGTCCTGTTCAGTCACAGCCTCACCTCAGGCTTTGTCCCTCCCAAATGGTGCACTGCTACAGTCATCCCTTTACATAAAGGGGTAGTGACTACAGACCCTGGGAATTATCATCCCATTAGCCTGATGAGTCTGATATGTACAGCCATGGAGTACATCATCAGGGACATGATCAACAAACATATAGGTAATCTACTAACTATGTACCCCACAGAGTTTGGCTTTGTGAATGGGAGATCAAGCCTGCTCAACCTGGTTGACTTCTTTGAGTCAGTCACCAGGGCTGTGTATGACAGTAAGGCACTGTATACGGCCTACATCAATCTGGCCAAGGCTCTTGATATCATTCTTCAGTCAGGTATTATTGATGAACCCAGCAAACTAGGCATCAACTCCTATATCATTAGGGAAATTGCAAATTGGCTCACAGATAGAACACACAGTGTGAAAGTAGTGAGCTCCAAGTCAGACTGCCAACCAGTCATGAGTGGAGTCCCACAGAGATCATTCCTGGGTACTCTACTATTCAGCATCTACTTCTCAGGAGTCCAGGCCAACAAAAAGGAACTCTGGCTGACCAGGTTCACAGACAACTGCATGCTGGGAGCCATCATTAACTCCACAAGTGATGCAGACATCCCACAGAAAGGCCTCACTGAGACCATTGACTGGTGTGGAAACCATGGCCTGAAGCTTAACACCACAAAATGCATCATCGGCCACTTTGATAAAAACTCAGTTCCCACTAAGTACCACATCAATGGGAGCCCACTGAAGACTGTAGGCATTGTAGGTGATCTGGGGACACAGGTTAACAGCAACCTCTCCTTTAACCACCACATTGCCACTGTGGTCAGGAAATCCTTCTATGTGGCACATCTCATTACCAAGCATTTTGCATCAAGGAAGAAAGAGGTCATCATCTTTGTATATTCTTCACTCATTAGACCAATCATCAAGTATAATGGCCCATTTGGCATGTACCTTACTAGACACCTATAACAGCTGGAGAGGCCATAGAATTACCTCACAAAGAGTATCCTAGGCATTAAAAACATGTCCTACACAGGCTCAAAAGACTCCATATATTCTCTGTCTCATATCACCTACTTAGAGGTAATCTCTGCTTGACTTGCAAAGCCATGTCTGACCCAGCTCTTTTAGAAATGCTACATCTAAAGACATCCCAATCCCTCTGCACCATACACTGCAGGGACCTCGACCACATTACCACAATCAACACAACATGCTAGAAGGACAGATTCCTCACCAAGGGACTGCACATGCCCTGCAATAGACTTTCCATACAAGCAAAGCACCTAGATGACCCTGTTAAAGTGAAATCTAGATGAGTGGATGGTTAATAGAAAGTTCACCCCAGGGATCACTCCAGTAGCTCTACTTGTTGGAGGCACTGGGAACTAACATCAGATGGCACAATGGCAGGGCACTTCTATGGGATAGGTTTGTAAAGGCTCCAGCGCCATTAGCCTAGTAGACACCTATGAACCTATAAGGGGAGTGACATCAGCATGACTGATAAAGTAGGCCAGTGGGTGGGAAATTTATCAAAATACTTCTTGCTACAAACATAAACACTTATACACCACACACAAACACACATTTGACAGATCCGAGAACAGAACCTCTGCCTATCTAGTTATTTGTATTATAATGTTACACAGTTATCTCACATGCTACAGAGCTTACTGAGCTGACAGCTGGCCAAAGGTGCTGATAAGGGGAATGACATCAGCAGGACTGATAAAATAGGGCAGTGGGTGAGAAACTTATCAAAATACCTCTTCCTATAAACACACAACACACATATACATTTGCCAGATCTGACAGGAAACCCCCTACCTATCTAGTTATTTGTACTATAGTGTTATGCAGTTATTGCACATGACAGAGCTTACTGGGCTGACAACTGGCCAAAGGTGCTGATAAGGAGAATGACATCAGCAGGATGGATAAAGTAGGGCAGTGGGTGGCAGACTTAGCAAAATACTTCTTCTTACAAACATGCACACACACTCATTTGCCAGATCAGAGATTAGAACCCCTGTCTAGCTAGTGATTTGTACTATAGTGTTAGTTATCAAACATACTACAGAGCTTACTGGGCTGACAACTGGCCAAAGGTACCAATAAGGGGAATGACATCAGGACAGGTAAAGTGAGGCACTGGGAAGTGTTGTGGGTGCGAATGGCCTAAAACTGTTTCACCTACAAACAAACAAAACACATTCCCTCACTCTCACATACACAACTGTCTCTGTCTCTCTCTCTCTCTCACACACACACACACACACACACACACACACACACACACACACACACACACACACACACACACACACACACACACACACACACAAACACACAATTGCCAGTATTGAGATTAGAATCCCTACCTATTTAGTTATTTGTACTATAGTGTTAGACAGTTATCACATGCACTATAGAGCTTATAGAGGTGATTGATGTCCAATGGTACTTCTAAGGTGAGTGACAGCAGCAGATCTTCTGAAGTAGGGTAATGTGAATTGTACAGAGTGGGAAGAGTCTCCTAATACTTTGGCCTATTGACACACACACACACACACACACACACACACACACACACACACACACACACACACACACACACACACACACACACACACACACACACACACACACACACACACACGCAGGTGATGTGATATTATAAACCCAACCTCAGTACTGTTACACAATGGGGTTTACCTTTTATGCTGCCATGTGCAACTGCTTACAACTGGTATGCCACTGACCAGAGCAAGACATCACTATATGCCATTCAGATTATCTGTGTGTGACTCACCCTGTCTGTGTCCCCCTGTGTCTCTCTCTCTATCACTGTCTATCTCTCACTTCTCCACATCTATGTGTGTGTATGCCTGACATATGTTGCTTTCTGTTGCCCATATATATGTGTGTGTATCGCATACAAAAGATGCAGGTATGTCACATATGGGCCACCTACAGATAGCTGAGGGTAAGCCTGTCTGATGTGTGTGTGTGTGTGTGTGTGTGTGTGTGTGTGTGTGTGTGTGTGTGTGTGTGGGGACAGTTGAGGTGTACATAGCTGTCTGTATGCACAGACATATATACACAATACAGTCATATATTCCGATGTAGGTTCTAACATGTTCTGTGATTTACTAAGTGTAGGAGCATGCCCAGTGTGACCTTCTATAGTTTGAGTGGGACTCCATTCCAGAGATAGGTGCACTCCAGTCCAGGGTTTTGTGTGCTACAGCCATAGATGTCAGGATTACACAGGACATTCCTCAGGGTACTTGTTTTGTTTAGTAGACATTTTATGACATATCTGTAGTCTGAAATGTATTGTGTCATTACCTAGTGCCAGACATCCTCAGATCATCACAGTGCTTTATCATAGGAATACTAGTTGTATGATGCATGTACCAATATTATGAGGGCAGCAATGTAAATTCTTGACCAACAAGGTCATTTGTGAGCTGTGGCTACAGCCAGTTTCATAATGGCTTGGCTGTGTAAACAGTCCAGCAACCTGGTGATATACTGGCTGGGGATCTCCTGCTTGTGTGGTATCTTTCTAACCTGAAATGTCATAGCCTTGTGTGGGCATATCTTTCACCTGTACATTTTTTGGCAGATTGCCCAGGTGTTTGGCTAGAGGTTTCATCATTTCTACATAAACTTGTGTTTTTATGGCAAGTTAGTTACATATAATTGAAGAGTGATGTTACACAATAATGACAGACATTACTGTTTCAGACTACATAACCTTCAGACAATTCCTGCTACTAGAAACCCCTCACCTTACCACCTTTCTCAGTATGTAAGGGCAATATTTACAACACATGCCTATCATTGTGCCTTTGTTCCACTTTTATTTCTGCCCTTGTCCAGACATCTTGCTGTTAAAGGTTGGGAGTTATGAGTGTGGGTACAGAGTGCATTCAAATGTGCAGGCATGTCCATTATATGTAAAAGCAAACATAAGAAAAAAAGGATTATTGAGAATGACCACTGGCAACAGTATCAAAAAGAACTTATATTCACAAAAGCCTTGGCACCTCTGCTACACATCCTTCAAGATGTCACTAGTATGTGTAGTATATACCACATAGCACTGTGACTTCCAAGTATGTCAGTAGCAGAGCAGTGGGTGTCACTGACATGCATAACAGTTGGCACGGCAGTTATCTGCACATGGCCCTGTCAGATGGAGCACTGTACCTAGCTCACTACAAGACGACTGCCAGGAGAACGTGCTGGCCAGATCCAGACATTATTGACCACACATACACATAGCTCATTGACCCCTGCATATTGTGGAAAAGCAACATGTTTTCATGTGTATTGGTACAGCCCTGCCAATATGTGCTATGCTGCTATTTCCCTGCAAACATACATGTTACTGCATTTGTTTGGGTATATGGGGGGGCACACCTGTCAACTGTACACATTTGCACAGTCTGTGCTGATATTTACTTTACATTTTCATTCCATTTACCATACTATTGTGCCCTGTATTGGGGACTAGAGGCATATCAGTAAAGAGCCCAGGTCAGATTTTACTGGCATAAATTTGAGTTTCAGACTTCCTACCCTTCATAGCCTTACAGCAACTGTGGGTTCGGCTGTGCGATCACTGTGTGAGTTTATAATGGGGGGTGTAATTCAACATTGCCATCATTTTTTTGCCTTTACCAGACATTTCTCTGTGGTTTTCAACAGCTGACTTGCAGTGTGGATTTGAGGGGTGGCTATGGGACCCCCACCCTGACATCCATGTCTGTGACCTATGAACCCTCAATTAGTTGTCCCCACACTTATACTGTAGTGGGATTTGTCACCTTGGGTACTACTGCATAGTGTGTTGAGGCCAGTTTTGGCCAGACATTTCCTGGTGTCCCACATAGCTGTCAGTTGTGTGCTGCTATCCCAGTAGGCCACCCCATTCCCTTGCATTCATGCAGCTATGCCATAGATATGCTAGGAAAACATACTAATGCATTCATTTATTGTTAAGAAGACTGACTTACCTTGTGCTTGCGCAGTTTTGAGGATGGTGCTTGAGGGCCGCCTATGTTGGGTGCACACAGTACACTGCCTACACATGGTAAGTTACAGGTAATGTGATGTGGGTGTCATCCATTTTACTGTGTGTGTGCAGGTCAGAGAGAGGTGTCAGTCCCTGGGGTACTTACAGTGTCAGTGTGTGTGCTGTGCATGGCCTCTTTGCCAAGGCTTGAGCATACTGGGCACACCTCCATCTGCCTACAGAAGCAGGCTTAAGGGCCTCCTCCTCCTCTGAGTCCCTCTGTGCCTGTGAGAACCTTGGCAATGGTGGTATGTTGTGTGGCCCTTCCTCATAGGCTCATAGGCTCATAGATTAGTACTAAGCTAACTGCCCTTGTGAGCCATTTTAAGCCTAGCCAATTATCCCTTGTGAGACTCAAACCCTGCACCTTGTGTTTGTAAGGCAAACACCTTAACCATTAGGCCACCCTCCCAACCTAAAATATACTTAGGCTCATAGATTAGTTCCCTGTGCTGTTTCTGTTGCATTTGTTTCTGCAGGATCCTATTGTGCAGCATGGCACATACTATGAAAATGTGTGCACATGTGGCTGGAGAGTACTGCAAGGCTCCAGCAGATATGTCAAGGCAGTGGAACCATGACTTGTGCATCCCAAACACATGCTCGATAATGATCCTGGTTTGTGTGTGTGCCTCATTATGGCATTCTTGTGTGGGTGTGTGTGCATTTCTGATGGTTGTCATCATCCATGGCTCCACTGCATAGCCAGCATCCCCCACCAGATGGCCATACGGGATGCCCCACTGACAAATGCCTGGTAGAGCTGTGACGAATGCTAGATGTGGAAGTTGTGATAGCTTCCAGGGCTGGCAGCACAAACATTCATGATAATGCCCTGGGCATTGCACATGACCTGGCAGTTGATGGAGGGGAAGCCTTTGCAGTTTATGTAGACCCTACCCTGTTCACCAGCTGGTGGTTTGATGTGGATGTGCATGCAGCCTATGGCACCTATTACCTCCGGGTATTCTGCTACATGGTGGAAGAGATGCATATTGATGGTCCTCTTCTCATGGGTGTTGGGGAAGTAAATGTGCTCACCGGCATGTGGTAGCATGGCATTCAGGAACTGGTGGAGTACCCTGGATGCAGATGCCTGTGAGACCCCCATGATGTTCCCAGTAGGTCTTTGGAAAGTACTTGTAGCTAGAATTCTTAAGAGTACACATACCTTGGTATCCACTGGATAGGTTCTCCTCTGTTGGTTCTAGGTCTGAGTTGAGGCTGGCACAGCTCAGTGATTTGCTGAAGTATGTCTCTATCTACCCTGTAGTGCTCTACTATCTCCAGATCATGTAGCCCCTGACAAGTTACCCTGGGTCTGAACACTCTTCGACTCTGTCTTGGTCTGTGGCAGTTGTCAGCATTATCCTCCTCTCCGCCATCAGCATCTAGCACAATGGATCAAAGTGATGGCAGCCCCTAACATTTTTCCAGGTAAAATTCCCCCGCATGTGTATACCAATGGTGCAGAGTTTGTGGGAAAAAACAGACTGTAAGGTGTTTCCATACTTTATACTGTTGTGCTGCAGATGCTGCCTGTATGATTGGATGACTATGATTTATTTTATTTTATTTTATTTTTGTCAACTGGGAAGGTCTGATTGAACGAGGTCCATTTTCAGCGTAGGCCCGGCCAGAAAAGCTCCACTTATATCAAAAAATAGCACATTACAGCAATACTTACATCAAAAATGGCACATTACAGCCATACTAATATTATACAAAGTGTAGAAAAGGCATTTGTTCTACTAGTAGTATCTAGTGAGAGATGGAAGACAATACAGACTATTCAAATTAGCAAATATTTACATATGTACATTCTGTTTGTAGTGAGAAACAGAGAGAGATTACAACAAGTATAACACTACTTTGTTAGGGAATAACATCTGGAAGAACAATGCTTACTGGGCATAAACAAAAGAGAGATAGAGACAGTGCAGAGGTAGCAGAGTTTAGGATTATGTAACACATGGACAGAGCCAAGAGCTTATGAGATGGCCCTTAAGGGAGTTTTTGAATTGAGTGGTATTTGATGTAACAGTCACGGATGTGGGTAGATTATTCCAAGTTTTAGCTATAATGTGTGAAAATAGGGCTTTGCTGGCTGTGTTGTTAGCTGAGGTAACAGTGAGGAGTGATTTACTGGCAGAGTGGAGTGGATGATTTGGAGTGTAGTTGGTCAGTAATTGCTTTATTGCGGAGTTTTGTCAGGTTGTTTTAGGTTGTTGTATGATATGACAAGTTGGTGATAGAGTAATAACTGTGGAAGTTCAAGCAGCTGGAGTTTCCTAACAGGTATGCAGTGATGGTTCTGAATGGGGAATTTGTAGCAAACTTGGCAATTTTGTTATAGCAGGACTCAAGTTTGGGTACTTCAGATTTCCTGACATAAGTGAGAATTGGGGCTGCATACATTAGTTTAGAAAGAAGGTGGGTTTGAGCTAGGGTGACTTTAGCCTGATCTGATAGAACATCTTTTTGTCTATATAAGGAACCCATTTTTTGTGTACCTTTTTTATAGTTAGAGAGATATGGATGTCAAAGTGGAGGTTGCTATCTATTTTGACACCGAGGAGCTTGGTGTGGAAGGAGGGTGAAATGATGGCACCATTATTGGAAGAGATAGAGAAGAAAAGTGGAAAGGTTTTTGATTTGTTTGGGGTGACTAGAAGTAGTTTTGTTTTGTTAGGATTTTAGATGAGTTGAATATTAGTAATCCATCTTTCTACTGAGGCAAAGGATTCCTGGGCGAGCTGCTGTAGGATGGTGAGAGATGGGGCTGAGCAGATTAGGATGGAATCATCTGCATACTGGATTAGTGAGGCCTGCAGGGTAGAGGTATGTAGGTTGTTGGTGATGATAGAAAAGAGTAGTGGGCCCAATATGGAGCTTTGGGGTACACAATGGTGGTTGGGAGTAGAAATGATAAAACTCCTTGCCACTGGACAGCTTATTGGTGCTCTGATAGGTAATTTTTAAACCAAGTAATAGTGTTAGGGGTGAAGGCTATTAGTATGGAGTGAGAAACCATGTCAAATGCTTTTGAGAGGTCAAGGAATATAGCAGATACAAATCTGTTGTTATTCCTATGCTGGTTAACCAGGTTTGTGAAGGAGAGAAGGGCTGTGGTTGTGCTATGGTGTAAGCAGAAATCATGTTGTGTAGGGGAGAGGAGATTGTTTGAGTTAAGGAAATGCATGACTTGAGATTATATGCATTTCGTTAGTATCTTTGATAAAGGAGACAGGATGGCAATGGGGCGGTAATTGGAGAAATCATAAGAGGTTCATCCTTTATGAAGGGCAATAATGTAAGAGATTTTCCACAGATGAGGGATATATGATTCCTGTATACAGTGGTTGATAAGGATTGAGACTAGCTAGCATATGGAGTCGGCAGCCATTTTTAGGAAATGTGCTGGTAAACCATCTGCTACAATAGTAGTGGGTTCCATTTTTAAGAGGCATTTCTTTATTGTAGAGGTTAGGATGGGTGAGAAGGTGAGGGGAGAAGAGTTCTTGGGGGCTGTTGGCATGGGTGTGTAGTTGTTTCTGGATAGTTGAGTAGATAGAGAAGTAATGGATTCAGTAAAGTGTTGGTTGAATTTGGAGGCTATCTCGCTATCTGTATTTGTGGAAGTTGAGGTGGGAGTGGGTGTGGTGGTTTTACTCGGTTTTAGTAGGTAGTTAATTGCATGCCAGAACCTTTGAGGGTTGTTGGAGTATTTGTTTTGGATATTTAGGTAGTAGTTCTGTTTATCAAGCTTAGTTTGCTGTTTAACCTGGTTTCTATGCTGTTGATAGTTTTCTTTAGAAAGACTTGTGTTGTCTTTCTTCCATGTTTTCCAAGCTTTATCTCTGGATTTTAATAGGGCTCTAGTAGACTTAGTAAGCCATGGAGCAGAGTGAAGTTTAGCTCTAATTGTTCTTATGGGGACTATTCGGTCAAGGACCTTAGTGAAATTAGTATTAAAATAGACCACTGCTTGGTCTAAGTCAAGGGAGCGTAGTGCTTCCCAGTTACATTTTTTTAATGAAGTGTTAAGATCTACAGGGTTAACTTTGCAATCATTCCTGACTTGTCTAAAGACTATAGGTTTGGGTAAGTTAATACGTTTGCGTAGGAGGAATGTTGGGAGGTGGTCGCTAAGGTTGTCTGGTAGATAACCTGTTTGGTAGTTCTGTTCTGGGTGGTTTACTAATGTCCAATCCAGTATAGATTCCTTTTGGGATTTCTTATCTACTCTAGTAGGTTCTAGAATAAGTTGGGAGAATCCGTATAGGTTGATGTAGTTAGTGGGGTTTTTGGGATTACAGGTTAGCCAATCAGTATTTAGGTCTCCTAGTAGAATAGTCTTTTGTGGGAGGTTGTCTTTTATCCATTGAAGAATCTCTTCGATTATTGGAGCGTTATTATCTGGAGGGATATATGCACAAAGAATATTGATGCTCTTTTTCTTGTTTATTTGTAGCATAGGGCCTATGATCTCAGCAGTATTAAATTTAGGTAGAGGAGTTGGTAGGGGTTGTATAGTAAGTGTATTTTTATAGACAATTGCAATGCCCCCTCCTTTCTTTCCTGTTATATCAAGCCTTAGGATATTATGTCCTGGCGGCAGAATTTCCTTGTTCTATGTGCTGGGATTTAGCCATGTCTCAGTTATGCTTAGAATGCCAGGGGAGTAGTGAGTTATGAATGCGTGAAATCAAGGGAGTTTATTTGATATGCTGTGAGCGTTAAGGTTAATGATGAGTAGGTCAGCTTTTTGTTTGTTTGAGGGTATAAGGTTGCTTGGCCCTGGATTTGGGTAAATATCCCCAGAGGTAAGGAGGTATTTCTTCAATAATAGATTAAGTTTTATTGCTTGTAATATATCTATATGTAGTTTGCATGATATTTTTCTAGTGTGGAATAATGGAAGGTACTTGTGTAAAAGTACTGATTTGTTGTGATCAAATAGAGAGGGGGATATAGGGAAGCTTATGTGGGTTTTTTGTAGATGTGGAGGTATGCGTTATATGGTAGGTGGTGTGGGGTAGTGGTATGTACGCATGCGAGGATTAGTAGGAGGGATGTAAGAAAGAAGAGCATGTTTTGTGTCATACTCTATTTGGATAAGTAGTGTTAATTGGATGAGAGTTAATTAGGGGTGGGATTTGGGATGAGCTGCAGATGATTGACTGTAGGGAGTGGTCAGGTGATATGGGGTTAAAATAAATCTAGAGGTAGTGGGGGCAGGTGGTAATTGGGGGCAGAGTAGGGGAGCAGAGTGAGCTGAGTAAAGTGAGGCGAACGGAGCGCATCCCAAGCAGACCTGAGACTGTAGAGCAAATGTATTGTGGTTTTCCAGAGTTTTGTCAAAGGTAAGGTATTATAAGGGACACGATAGGCTGATATCCTACATCTTGGCTTTTTATTTTAAAATTTTATACAGTACCCTTTGCCTTAGCTACAAGAATATGTGGGTGCATTCCATTCCACCTGCCAGCTATGTTATTTGCACTTGATTGCTTTAATTCTACTATTTTTCCTTTTTTTTCTTTTTCCTTTTCCATTCCCTCCCCTTTTAAGCACTGAGACGAGCCGCGCAAACCCAGTGCCCAAATGTAAAGAGTCCTGCTATTTATGTTTTTTTTTTTTTTTTTAGACCTGGCGCATGCCACACAAACCTGTTTAGCTAATGTAAACAGTAAGAAATGGCACTCCACTGGGTGCGAACAAGCTCCTCAGTTCATGGAATAAGACAATACAGCTTCAGACACACTCCCTTGCTTAGCTGTGCCTAGCTAAACTTATCTCTGCTCCTTAGTCCTCCAATGTGCTTACAACATACCTTACACACCCCCTTTTCATGTCTGTTGCTCCTCCTATTTATACCATTGTATAACTCCAAAGGTTTATTAGGAAATGTAAAAGTAAAGCGCTTTTCGTCTCCCTTAGTAGGAAGACTTCTTCAGACAAAGTAAAAAAATCATCTAACACAATTTAAAGCCAAAAAAAAGGGGGGGGGGTGTTACAAAATTACAAACAGCTGCCTTAATTGAACCCACTGACATACCTTCACATTTAAAGTTGTATTACCTTAAAAGCATAAATAAATGTCTACTTTGTATAGACGAAGTGCCAAACATAAAAAAAGTTTTCAAAAGAAAAGGAACACAAATTTGATAAAAGTAACAAAGAATGTCTTAGTGAAGATTTATGAACGCATTCAAGTGTAAATACAGTTTGTTTCCCTTAAAATACATTTTAGCAACAACTTTTCGTAGGGTAAAAAAACTCATGCAGAATCTTGTGGTTAAAAAGAAAATAAAATGAAGTAGTGCTTGCAGCTAAGTATATACAAATACAGTATCTGTTCCTTAAAAAAGAAAGTAGTAAGGAGTACACATCTCTAATACATAATGAAGAATTGATAAATAAATAAATAAACAGTGCAACTCGACTGGGCGTCTGCAATAAGCAGAATTTCAAAGGCGTTTCTAATAAAAGGAATATTATTTCTATTGTTAAATAACCAAATATACATGTTTCCGTGTTAAATATCTAACACAGAAATTACTTGTCATTTCAACGCCAACAGAATGCAACAATAGTATATGAAAAATATTTTTTTAAAATGTTCCTTTAAGCAACGGGTAAAACATCAAGCTGCAATGAGAACACTTTCTAACTTTTAGTATGCACAGTTGTATCAGCCAAAACAAGTCAAAATGCAGCTGTTTCAGTAAAAAAAATACAGCAAGGCATTGCGTAAAAGACACGTCTAAACCAAAATGTACAAACCGCCGGATTCACAATATGGCACTTCATTCAAAAGCCATGGATTTGGAGTTTTACACCTGCTGGTTCGGAACCTTTTGGTTTGTTTTTTGACAGTTTGTTTTTCTTCAATTTTGGAATTATTTACACCATCGTGCTAGAGCACCTAGACGGTTAGGTGCAGTTTGGGACTTAGAAGATTTCTTTGATTCAGTAAATTTCCCCTCATTTGCATACCCCAGTGCCTTAGTCCATGGTTACTGCACTTAGAGTCTTTCACCTTGACAACCACTGTTTCCTCATACTATTTTTATTCTGCATGCCATAGACTATAATGGCAAAATGTGGATTTCCCTTAAAATTGAGCTTTCACCTTTTTTTTATTTTTATTTTCTGCCCTATCCCATTTGCATGCAGCTGTCCTATGCATAAACGAGTGAGATTGGCCAAAAAAATAGTTTGAATTTTGTAAAAAAGAAAAGGTTTTCCATGCCAATGGTCATATATTTGCCCATTGGCATGCCTAACCACTGTAATACATGCTTTTTTGAGAACTGTCATGCCTCCATTTTGTTATTTGCAGAAATGTATTTGGTTAGTAACCGAATACATGTCTGCAAATAACACTGTTCCTGCACGGATACCTGGCTGCTTGGTGAATAGCTAATTCACCTCATCTGCATGATTTTCACCAGCAAATGAGGTCATTAGCATTCTGCAGCCATATCCATGCAGGAACACATCAGATCAGCTGTTTGCTGGATCGCTCAGCAGCCATATTCCGTGCAGGGATGGCTACACTGTTCCTGCACGGAAAAAAAATGGCTTAATGAACCTGGGGATAGACCTTTTTAAGTTTAGTGCTTCTGGCTGTCAAAAAAAAATCAGAAAAATGGAAATCAAAATCTAAACTGACAGTAATTAAAAGTGGTGAATTTTGTAAAGGAGATAAAAGAACTGCATGTGTGATCATTAGAAGAGAGAAGAATTAAATTACATAAAAATGGAATTTGTGGGAATACCTGCAGAATAATGTTCAATTGGGGGTGAAGTATAAACAAAGGCAGGAACTGAGCATTTTATATAAATTACAGTGAATAATGTTGTTGTTGTTGTTGTGTCTTTCGGCTTTTCCCGGTTAGGGGTCGCCACAGCGGAACTCCGGTCCGCTAATGATTGGTAGTTGATTTTTACGTGCTGAGTTACCAGCCCTGATGCACAACCTTCAACGAAAGTACGCCCATTCACGCATGTGTCGATGCAGAAGACGCTCTCGCTGAGAATTGAACAGGACAGCGTCTAACTGTGAGGCGACAACGCTACTGCAGCACACTTGTTAAAAATAAAACATATATGTATACTTCATGAAAATAATGAAACTGCCACTATGGTTAATTTTCTTTTCTATTAATGTATGTGTATATATGTTATTGTGTAAATTGTGATTTAATAAAGATATTTAAAAATGAAAACCAGCTGATAATACTTACTTAGGTCTGTGTCATAACAGTTACCAAGAATGAGCCACCTCTTACCAGATGCAAAAGTTATTTACTTACAACTACAGTGTTACATGTGAAAGGCTAGGTCCAGCCACAGTAACATTCCTACCCACTGCCAACCTTCAGATGAGAAGGTTTTGTGTGTCTTATATAATTGTTTCATGCAATTCTCCTCAGCTCTGAAGAAAGGTAGCCTCTGAGTGCATTTTGGGATAGAGATGCCCTTTTCAGTCAAAGAAAGTTTTATTTGCCAAGCAGTCATAATGCTTATGTCTTAGTTGTAGCAGTTAGTGGAGCTTGGCCTACATTTCCATATATAGCATTTTGCTAGGTACTTAACTTTTGTATTTTTACTCTGACCATTTTAATAACTCTTAATAATAATTGTACCAAAGTAATGACTACCAAAATGGCAGGACAAAAACAGCTCTGTCATTTAAGGATAAAGTTCTGTTTCACCTGGAAATAGTACTCCTTCATTTGGGATTAAGAAGATGATAACTAAATACTAAATAATGATTATAAAGTGTTTATGTCTATAATGGCTAAAAGAATGGCAAAACTGATGCCAAAATTAATAGATATGGATCAGTGTGGTTTTGTGGAGGGGGGGGGTAAACATTTGACAACATAAACTGAACAGTGATGATCCAGAGGGCAGTAGGCTGTAAGAAAATACCACTGGTGCTGGTGGGTCTTGATGCAGAGAAAGCATTTGACAGAGTAAGGTGGGATTTTATGAGCATAGCAATGGAAGCATTTGCATTCCTTGACAGAATTATAAAGTTGATTAGAAAGATATATGAAAGATCTGAGGTGCTTAAGAAGAGGAACCAGGCAGTGGTGTCCTCTCTCCCCTTTGTTATTTGCATTATATTTAGAACCATTGTCAAAGAAAATAAGGGACTCAGAAATTCAAGGATATAATTGGTATAGTAGTCAAAAAAAGCTGGCTGTATTTGCAGATGACTTTATTTTATACCTGACAAAACCAGAAAGGGACATTACAGCGCTATGGAACATATTGAGATGGTTTTAAATCTTTTCAGGATACATAATTAATGGAACAAAAACAAAAGCAATAAGGGTAAATTATGTACCCACATACAAAATGGTTCATCATTATCCATATTTATGGGGACATGATAAAAGAAGTATTTAGGAGTATGGATTAAAAATGATATTGGTGTGGCAGCTAAGGATATGTGGGAAGACAATACAAAACTGAGAAAATGGAAGCTGTGTGATATGGATATTGATAGTAAGATACAAGCAGTTAAAATATTTTTAGTCCCTTTAATCTTAAACACTGGTTAGGCATATTTTTATCAACCAGAGGAGAAGTTGTGGATGGCAATTAATAAAGAGCTGAAGGATTTTATCTTGGAGGGGAAGAAGGCAAGTGTTAAGTGGGATAAGCTTATTCTTCCAATAGAACAGGGCAGATTAGGATTACCTGAGTTGAAGGGGTATTTCAGAGCAACACAGTTAACCATCCTGTACATAGCACAAGCAGAAAACTTATATTCAAAGTGGAAAGAGATGATGATGAAACAGGGGAGAAACTCAAGTAACTGGGAGAGACTAGGATTTTGGATGCAGACCTTTAAGGAGAACAACAATAATCATACAGAATATTATATTCATAAAGTAGCAGAAGGTCTTCTAAGAACAGAGGTGACCTCTGTCTGGCATACAAAGCAATCGGAGACCCCGCCTTGATGGGACAGTTGCATATTCGCAAGTCAAGTTCCATTCGAGTAACCGGCATGTGCGACCTCAACCTGGTATCTAACATCAATAGGACTTGTTGGCGGGACAGATTGATGTCCCAGAGACTCCCCATCTGTGGAATAGACTCCCTCTCCATGTCAAACAGAGTACCTCATTATACCTTTTTATGCGCAACATGGATAACTGGATGGGAAACAGAAAATACACCCCTGGGATTGCACCTATGTCCCTGCTGGATAGGGGCTTTGGGTGTTGACTTGTCTAAACATGGGCTAAACACTTTTCTAGGCTTATAAGGGCCTCAGGGCCAACGGCCTAGTAACTTCCTATGATCCTATGATGGATTTCTATCCTACAGTTTCATTTTACATTTCTGGTGATTGAATTCTAGAGTTTATTGAAAATTATTGACTAACTTTTTTTAATAATCGTTTTACTTATTATTAAATGTTTTTCATTACTTTACATTGTAGCTCTACAATCAGTGTATTCTTTAAAGATTAGAGAGTATTTATACCTGTTTGATACTCCTCAGGTCGTCGCAAATGCCTGACTGCTTCTGGTCATAGCTATCATTTATTTTGATATTTAATTTTTAATAGTTGATCACCCTTTGAAGGGTGTGTAGGCAAATCTGACTCTGATGGCAGCATTTACTATTTGTATGGGGAGGCAACAAAGCTGGAAATCTGTGTTCAACTTCCCATAAGTGTTTGAGTGTGTAAAATTTGAATTTATTTTGAGTGTGAGCGAGTCTGAGGTCTTAAACCAGAATACATTGCTCTGAAGTGTATAATAAGTGATTACATTTGTTGTGGACAGAGGAATACAGTCCATTCCCAGTAAACAGAGTGTGTTCCTGTTGTGCTCTTGAGATAATTTGTAGAATTTTACTCTTGTGTGCTCTGTGCTTTGGTGTTTTCAGTGATGCTCCCACACTGGAGTCAGTAGTGAGGATTGAGGCTCCTTAATTACTGACTTGGGTTTTAAGTGGGGGACATCACATTATTGGTGGTAGTCTGGTGGGATATTAACTGGACATCACATTATTGGTGGCAGTTCAGTGGGATATTAACTGGAGGTCACATATTGGTAGCAGTCCGATGGGATATTTACCAGACTTCACATCCTGGATGAGGAAAAGACAGTGCATACCACTTATCTTGACCTAGCCAAGGCATTTGACACAATCTCCCACTCATGTGTTATAGAGAAACTGTCCCAATTGGGAATTAACTCCTAAATTACCAGAGCAGTAGCTAACTGGCTTACCAACAGGACACATACTGTGAAATGTCTGACTTCACCTCTATCCAAAGACCAGTCACCAGTAGTGTGCCATAGGGTTATGTGGAAGTCTCCTTACTTTTCAGAATTCCTTTCTCCCACCATACCAGTTTCCCACAATATGGCTATCTCTCTCCAGTTACCATAAAACACTGTTCAAGCCAGCGTTAACCTTTACAGTGAATTTGCTTTTACAATGACTATAAAGATTTGAATTTTAAGCTTTTATTTCACATTTCACACAGCAAAAACATTGAGATGTAGGTATTTGCCAACTAGCAAACAAAAAATTGACACTGCAAACAGATTAGCATAAACAACAGTCTCACTTTCCTTGAGAGATGAGACTCATATTACAGTGCATCTGGCAAGACTCTGAACAAAGAGAGGCTTATGTTGGGATTCAGTCAAATAGTTTATAAGGAAGTACTAATGAGTGGTGATGTAAGTTGTGGAGGGATTCATTACAGACAGAATGTGTAAGGCATAATAACCATGAAAAGTGAATTCTCCAATTATAGGTTCATAGGTTCATACTAGGCTATCTGCCCTAGGGCATTTATAAGCCTAGCCAGAATGTGTTTGGCTTTCGCTACCCATTTTAAATTTATTTTGTTATGCCCTTTTTCGAGGTTAGTATACTGAGCCTCTGTCTAACAGTGACACAGAAGTGATACCCAGGGTAAACCTATGATCTCCCATCCACTCATCAAGATTCCTCTTGAAGAGAGTCAATGAGGGACTCTGCCTAACCTGGACTGGGATTTTATTCCAGAGTGAAGGGAGCCTCTGGGTTATGAATCTGTCCCTCCAGCATGTCCTATTTATTTCAGTGCTGAGGTTCAAGTCTCTCGAATGCATAGCTCGATGGGATTTGGATTTTCTGAGGTGCAGCATGTCCATTAATTCCGGGTTGGACATGGCTTTATACGTCAGGCACAGATCGCCTCTGAACAGGCGGTATGCCACTGAGTAGAGCTGGAGTTTCTTTAACCGGGCAGCATATGGCATCTGTTTGAGCCCTTTGATCCTATTGGTGAGGTACTTTTGGGGTCTTTCCAGTTGCTGAAGGTGTCTGGTAAGGTAAATCCCAAAAGGGGCATTGTACTCAATTATGGGCCTGATGAGGGATGAGTAAAGAGGCACGATGACCTCCCCTGATCTAGATGTGAATCCCTTCATGATTAGGTGGGCTATATAAAATGTTTTTCTAACCACTTTGGCCAAGTGGTTGTCAAATGAGAGATTGCTATCAACTTGGGTCCCCAGGTCCCTAATTACTTCTTCTGTACTTAATGGATTACCACCTATGTGGTAATTTGTGGGCACTTTGTTTTTGCCAAAGGGATGACTATACACTTTTGGCAATTAGCTTGAGGCCATGGCTCTGGCACCAGTTGTCTGTTTCTATGAGGCCCTTTTGGAGGATGCTTGTGTCGGCTGGAGAGTCGATTATGGCCCAGTTTGCAGTCATCTGCGAACTTGGTCAGCCACAGTCCTTCCGTGTTGGCCTGTACCTCTGAGAAATATATACCGAACAAGAGAGGTCCCAGGACTGAGCCTTGTGGGACACCACTTGTAACTGGTTTGGAGTCTGACATGGCTCCAGCAATTCTAACCATGTGGGTTCTGTCCTTGAGCCAGTTTGCAATCCATCTAGTGACATAGGGGTTTATATTTAAGCTGGTGAGCTTATCTATAATGCCCGAGTGGGGTATTGTATCGAAGGCTTTTGCAAGGTCCAGGTAGGCTGTGTGGACCACCTTCCCCTCGTCAATGGCCTTGGTGACTGTTTCAAGGAAATCAACCAGGTTTAAGAGGCAGGATCTGCCCTTAACAAAGCCGAACTGGGTAGGATCCAGTGTCTGTAGGTCCCCAATATCTTTATTTATGAGGTCCATGATGATCCTTTACATAGCTTTGCAGACCAAGCTAGTCAGGCTTATGGGGCAATAGTTTCCAGGATCCGTTGAGGCACCAACTTTATGGAGAGGGACCACTGTTGCTGTACGCCACTCTTTGGGCACATATCCTGTAGTAAGGCTGAGATTGAACAGTAGTTTTATGTTTGGATTTAGCTCTTCTTGGAGTTCATGTAGGACGCAGCCCGGGACACCGTCTGGTCCCATTGATGCTGTGTTTTTTGGTTTGGAGAGGGTCGGCTCTTACCTGAGCATCTGAGATGTCAGGGGGGCAGCACTCTGCTGGGATAGATATTTGCCCTTTTGGTGGGGGGGGGAGAAGTTTGCGCTGAACCTGTCAGCTAGGATGTTGGCAATGTCTGTGGGTTCAGTGTATTTTTTGTCATTTTGGACTAATTCTGAGCATATCTGGGAATTACCACCCAGGTTCCTAACATAACTAAAGAAAGCCTTGTGATTATCCTTAGTGTCCTGTGCAATTTTTCTCTCAAAGCTGCCCTTAGACAATTTTATGAGTGCCCGTAGATTTTTGCTAATACTGATCAGTGATGCCTTCCCTTTTTGGGATTTTGCTCTATCATTTAGTAGCTTCCTCCTTCTATTGTATAGTTTGTTTATGGCTGGGGTCCACCAGACAGGACGTCTGCCTTTGGAGGATTGGGTCTTGGTTTTATTTGGGATTGCATGATCCATGCATTCCTGAAGGTGTTCATAGAATGCGTTTATAAAGGATTCTGCGGTCTGGGCTGTATTTTCCAGAGGCCCGGGGGCTTTGAAGGATTCCACCTCAGTTTTGAGGAGTGTGAAATTTGCTTTAGAGAAGTTTTTCACTGTGGTTTTCTGGGCAGGGGTGGGGTCGGGATGTGAATATCCAGTGAGATTAGTTTATGGTCTGATCTTACCAGTGAGGGATACACTTCTGGTCTGGAAAATAGAGTCCCCATGTTGGTGATGATCAGGTCCAGTATGTTTTCCCCTCTTGTGGGAGTGGTAACAAGTTGTTCCATAGCATTTGAGTTTATAAATTCTAGGAACCTTTGGGCTAGGGTGTTGGAGCTAGAGTAATGCTCCCAGTCTATGTTTGGGTAGTTGAAGTCACCCAATATAATGGTGTTTGGAGAGACCTTCATATTTTCCAGTGCTCTCAGGAAGGCCGAGTGGGGTTCCTGGGTTTGGGAGGGTGGTCTGTAGCAAGCTATAAACTGGAAGGCAGTTTTACCCACTGTTAGTTGCACATGGATAGTCTCTGATGGTTCGTGCTTTGCCACCAACCTGGAGGTGTGAGTATCTTTGATGAATATCAATACTCCCCCCTCCTTTTGTGGTTCTGTCCAAGTTTTGGGGCTGAAAAGCATGGTATGAGGTATAACCTGGTAGTGCTGGGGTGCTCTCAGGAGCCCTGAACCAGATTTCTGGTACTGCACAGATATCGATGTTCTCCATGCTAAGGAGAGTTTTGAGTGCGTGCATCTTGAGTTTTAGACTTCTGGCGTTGAGTAGCATTACTCTTAGTTTCTTATCCCTTGTGATACCTATGGAGGTGGGTTTGTCTTTTGAGCCTTTCCTAAAAAAGGCACTATGGGGGTAGCAAGAGCATTTGCCAATATCCGAAAGCCCAGGGGTGACAGGTGCAAGCTGTCCCTAGCGAAGCATCGTGGCTTGTCGAGCATATCATCCCAAGCTGACAGGCATTGGATCCCCTTTGAATGACACCAGTACTTAAGCCAATTGTTGAAATTGATCATCTTGTCTTCATATTGTGGCATCATTCTTGGTGAGGGTAAGATGCTACTCAGGGTCAGAGTCATACTGGCCTGGGCTACATGCTCAGAGAGCTCCTTTATGTCTCTTTTCATGTAGTCCAGGGACGTACATCTCAGGTCATTCACACCAGCATGGACAATGACTGAGTCATATTTGTACTTGCCTTGGAGTGACCTGAGTGCTTGTGTTATGTGGCGGATCCTAGCGCCCGACAGGCTGCTCACCATGACCCTCTCCTTATTCAGCCTGGTGAGCAGGACGTCAGTGTGCCTGACGATAATTAGTGTTGAATTCCCCAATTAGTGTTGCACATCCACACAGTGCTTGTCTGAGTATTCCACTCACAGTTTTTCCATGACATCTTTGTGCCTCACACATGGAAATAAAGTTTTCAACCTCCCCATTTATGGCACAAAGACACAATAGTAAATCCAGGAGGATACTACAGAGGACTGTAGTTAGGTTATATATGTACATTGCAGCATACTTCTTGCAAAATTTAGCACTCTAAACAAGAATGTCAATTAACACTACTTAAGTACTAACACAAAACACTGTCCAAGATTTGACATTCTAAAACACACCAAGAAGCAAACTGGCAATACTAACCACATTCTTTGGGCAGGTTTTGGCATACTAAACACATCATGAGGTAAAAATGCAAACTTGCAACACCGAACAGACATTTTTTGTGCAAAGTATTCTAAATGGGCATACCAAGTAAAATAATGTAAACAGTAAACAATGTACAGTACAGTTGCAAAATAAGGAAAGTGACCCTGAAATTAGTACAAATTACACTTATTCACATTAGTAGGTGCAATATATAGGAAATAAAATGACCCTGTGCACATCTGAAATCACTGCCAGCTTTATCTGGCTGCACTCTACAGTGCAACATTTAACATACTAAACACATCAGGAAGTAAAAATGCAAACTGGCAATATGGAGCAAAACACTTTACACAAAATATTCTAAAGATAACTAGTCAAAGAATGTCTGACAGTGTTAAACAATGCACAGTAGCCAAATTAGAAAAAGGACCCTGAAATGTGTAGAAATAATGCGTATCATTCACATTACAAGGCACAATATATAGGAAATAAAATGACTGTGCAAATCTGAAATTGCCAGTTTGCTTTATCTGGCTACAAATGTAGTAGGTTCATGTACTATATAGACTGCAATTCCTCACAAGGAATTCATACATATTACAGTTCAAAATTACTTCAGACATGAAAGATACTATGGCACTTGTAGATCAATATGTGTGTATGTACCTTTAATAATTTATCCAAGGGCTTGCACAAGTGTATAAATACTGAGCACATGCAAGTCTGACTGCCATTTTGTAGTTAGTTGTTGAGATGTAAGCATGTGTGCAGGTGGGGTCTGTCTGTTAACTAGTTTGTTCATATTTATTGATGCTGCTGTCCATCCTAATGTGTTTCTATGTATTAAAGCATCTATTAACCCCCCCCCAGCTTTCTTGTTATATGTGTTAGAGATGAATGAGCAACATGGTGTCAGAGGTGGGATATCTAAAGGGCATGAAGTTAGAGGTGGCATGGCTAAAATGACTTAAGGCACTTGCTTAGAGCTGGAGGAATATACAGCAGTGGATCATCCCTAAAATGTTGAAACTTTGAAAAACGGGTCTGAAACAAATTTCAGATATTAAAATTTGCTCAGCACTATTTCTTTTTTGCAAAATATGAAACAAGGCATACAGAATGCTCTAGATGACATTTTCATAATCTGATATGTATGATATTGATAAAAAAAATTTTAATTGCTATGGAAAAATGTTTGAAATAAAGTCCAAATTGTATAAAATGAATAAAATAAGGTGAAACGACAGCATTTTTGCAAAGCATGTATTTTTCATATTATGCAAAGATATCTGAGTTATCAGAAGTGTATAAAGTGTTTGCGTGTTTGTGCAGTGTTATAGTAAAGCTATTTCACAAAAGTACAGCCATTACAAGGCATATTTTGCAAAGTGCAGCCATTACAGAGCATATTTTGGAAAGTACAATATTTCGAAGATTTTATTATGCATTTGAATGTTATTACAAGCTCACAGCACTGTTTGTTCATATATAATAACAAGGGCCATATTTTCAGTTTGTTGGTACATACTTTGTGGGCATGGCAGATGGAGTTTGAAAACTCATTGCACTTGTGTTTGACAATAATATTGCTGAAAACTGGAGAGTGTTTGAGCAAGAGTATGACTTTTTCATGCAGGCTGCATTTTCTGATAAAGATGAGTGTATAAAGACATTTATTCTACTTAATTTAGTTGGATCAGAAGCTATAGAAAGGGAGCATTAATTTGTGTATGCACCTGCTATCTATGCTGGAGAGGGTAGAAAACTGTCTTGTTGTACCGTCTGAGTTAAGGGAGGACCCTGAGTGCTTGAAATGTAAATTTAGAGAAATGTGTAACCCCCAGACAAATGTTACAATGGAACAACACTTATTTTACACAAGGAATCAAAAGCCTGTTGAAACTTTTGCAGGATATTTAACTGACTTGAGAAATAAGGCTAAAATGTGCAGATTTGCTGACTTAAGGGATGAGTTGATAAAAGACAGACTTATGTGTGGAATAAAAGATGACGCTGTGAGAAAGATTTTGCTTTGTAGATGTGATTTAACTTTGAATAAGACCATTGAGATTTCTCAGATATATGAGCTTACAGGAAAGCACACAAATATGCTTACAAATGAGAATAGCTCTAGAAGGCACAGTGTCAAAGCTCATGTTGATAGTATGCAGTACATGGTTAAAAGAAACAGGCCCAAGTACATGGCAGCAACTGTATTCCCTACAGCAGTCCCTAGAACTTTAGAACTTTCCAGAAAACTCCAGAGTTTGCACAGTCTGAGTGAAGCATAAGAGTGAATCAGCAAACTCAAAACATGGACTTCAACCTAGTTTCATTGTCAACTGTTGTAACTGTGGTGGAAGCCATGAATCTAAAAAGGAAAAATGTTTAGCTTTTGATCAGCAATGCCACAAATGTAATAAAGGGAATCATTTCAAAAGATATTGTAAATCAAAAGGCCCACATTCTTTTATTAAAAGGGAACATTTTAAGAAACGATTTCATCAGTTAGACAGTGGCAGCCCCGCTCTTTATGTTGATGGTGTGTCAGTGCTTTATGAAATGGTCAACGCAGTAGATTTAAAGTCAAACAATGAAGTATTTTGCACTGTTCGGATAAATGACAAACCCATAGAGCTCAAAGTTGACACAGGTCCCAAGTGTAAAGTTGTGTCAGCAGAAACATTTGCTAGAGTGTGTCATGGTGAAAGGCTTGATTTGGCAAGGTGTGTGAAGCTTGTTGCTAATGGAGGTGAAGAAATTCAGAGTGAAGGCTCAGCAGTGATTTCATGTTACTCTGCTGGAAGACACTACAACTTATTATTT
Source organism: Protopterus annectens (assembly GCF_019279795.1). Taxonomy (NCBI): domain Eukaryota; kingdom Metazoa; phylum Chordata; order Ceratodontiformes; family Protopteridae; genus Protopterus; species Protopterus annectens. The sequence continues at coordinate 247,116,354 of NC_056744.1, forward strand.
CATGTGGTCAAGAGGCACATCCAGTCATTATTAAGGCTCAGAGACAGTTTGAAAATGGGATTGCTTTCATTTAATAAGGAAGCCCACCAAGTTAGCTTAAAAGACCACTACTCCAATTTTGCCCAACATATTTTTTCTACCTATGCTGATCTTTTTGAAGACAAATTAGGCAAACTTCCAGTTGTGCACTCCATGAAGTAAAACCCAGAGGTCAGTCCAGTTATCAGTACAAACGTTTCCAACAGCCATGCAGGACAGAGTCAAAGCTGAGTTACATAAAATGGTGACACAATGTGTGCTTTGTCCAATCAAAACTCCATCTAAATGGGTATTTCCATGGTGGGAGCTCATAGGAAAATCTCAGATGATATCAGAATATGCATTGATCCACAAGATTTCAACAAAGCATTAAAGTGACCTCATCATCCAATGTGCACAATCAAAGAAATCCCAGTCTTGATGCCAAATGCCACTATTTTTTTTCTGTCTTAGATGCAAAAGTTCATTTTGGCAAATTCAGCTTGACAAGAAATCCTCTTTCCTCACTACTTTCAGCACTCAGTTTAGCAGGTACAGATTTTTGAGAATGTCATTTGAGATAAATTATTCAAGTGAAGTCTTTCAAAGTGCAATGGAGCAAATTTTCTGGGTATCCTTGTGCTATTATAATAGATGACATACTAGTAGGAGGTTGTGATGAAGCAAAACATGACAGAAACCTCAGAAGATTTCTAGAAAGGGCACATCAAGTGAATCTTAAGATCAATCCACACAAATTCAAATTCAGGCTACAAGAAGTTACTCATGTTGGTCATTTATTTATGAGTACAGGCTTACAAACAGACCCTTCTAAACCAACAGCCATTTTTGAGATGCCAGCTCCAGACAATATTGAAGCCTGGCAATGTCTTCTTGGCATGGTTAACTACCTAGGCAAGTTCATTCTAGACTTGGGCCAACTTTCAACATCACTCAGAGAGCTGACACATAAAGATGTATCTTGGTCTTGGTTACAGCAACACCAAAGATCATTTGATGTCCTGAAACAGATAATTGCTAGTCCAGCAACACTCAAATACTGTGATGTTCACAAACCAGTTACACTTTCCTATGATGCTTCAAAATTTGGTCTTGGTGCAGTCATTTTACAAGAGGATCAACCTGTTGCTTATTTATTGAGAACTCTTACCCAAAGTGACATGCAGTATGCCCAGATTGAGAAAGTGATTTTGGCAATTGTTTCCATGTTCGAAGTTCTATGATTATGTTTAGACCTATCCAGATTGAAACAGATCATCAACCTCTAGTCACAGTCCTGAGAATGCTTATGCGTTCATCTCCAGCCAGACTGTAATGTATGATGCTGAGATTGCAAAAGTATCATTTCAATCATGTCTACAAGAAAGGCAAACTTCTTTATCTTGTTGATACATTATCCAGATCACCCAGAAATACCACAAAACAGCACAAGAGTGAGAACCTTGATTTTGAAGTCATGGAAGTAAGAAATCTTTCTTCCACACGCCTTGATGAGCTGAGAGATCACACAGCCACAGATCCACTTTTACAAAGGCTCAACCACTTTATCAAACAAGGATGGCCATCAAAGCAATCTAGTATACCTCAAGAAGTGCAACCTTATTTTCCATACACAGATGAGATTTTGTCTGACAAAGGTATCATTATGAAACATCCAAAAGTAATTGTTCCAAAGTCCTAGTACATTATTAACATGCAGCGTGGTCACCCAGGAACCGAATCTACCAAAAGAAGGCAAGAAGACTAGTATTTTAGCCTTCTATCTTGTTCTGTGCATAATAGTAGTAAGCCACATCAACAGAAGGAACCACTTCAGCTAAACCAGATTCCCGGACTACCATGTATGAGTTCACACAAAGTTATTTCTGACAATGGCACGCAGTTTACAAACAGCTCAAAAGATTTGCTGAAGAAAGGGACTTTACTCATGTCACAAGTATTCCTTAGTACCTGCAGTTAAATGGTTTGGCAGAACGTTCACTTTGGAGTGCAAAATAGTTACATGAGAAGTCAAAATGAGATAATAGAGATATTTTCCTGAATCTCTTGAATCTCAGAAAGTTACCAGTGATAAACATCTTGGTTCACCTGCTCAGAGACTTCTGTCAAGACAAACCAGAACCACATTACCAATTAGTAGTCAATAGTTGGTTTCATGTGTTAAGAACAACAGATCAGTGAAAGCCAATCTGTTGAAGAAGTACCTAACCTAGAAGCCCTACTATGATAAAACCAGTAAACTGCTCAATCCATTATGAGAAGAAGAAGTGGTAAGGATGCAAATGTCCAAAGGTTATGATTGGATTGGTGTCATGAAGAATATTGGTCCAGAGCCAAAATTATTCATTGTGGAATCACAAGGAGCAGAGTTAAAGTGGAATCCAAAGCATTTGATACCAGTGTCCGAGCCTGTACCACAGCACATAGAGTGTGAGACTCTATATCTAAGAGCGAGTTGTCCGGTGTTCCAATTCCAGAGGAAGTTCCAGAGGACATTCCTGTTCCTGTGATAAATCTAGAAGTTCCTGATATGAGTTGTGCACTGCAGACTGCCCATGTTGTTAAATTTGGTCCCAGCTATTATGCTATGAGATATGGTTGAATCTTTAAACCCCATAGCAGATATGAAGCAACTTGGACATGAACATTGTGTTTTGTTTCTAATGTATATAGTAATGCATGACTAACTCTGATATTGTTTTGTACAAAGGGCAATCTTTTTAAGAGGGAGGATGTAAGTCAATATGTGTGTATGTTCCTTTAAGAAGCTATTCAAGGGCATGCACAATTGTATAATTACTGAGCACATGCAAGTCTGACTGCCCTTTTGCAGTTAGTTGTTGAGATGTAAGCATGTATGTAGGTGGGATCTGTCTGTTAAGTAGTTTGTTTGTATTTTATGATACTGATATCCATCCTGATTTGTTTACATGTATTAAAGCATCTAAATGAAATACCCCACCTGTTTGTCATCTATGTTAAAGAGGGACAAACAACATGGTGTCAGAAGTGGAATTTCTAAAAGGGCATGGTGTCAGAATGGGATCTAGAAGGAAGACTGAGAGATGCACAGCTAATATACAAGGGTGAATCATCCCTACAATGTGCATACTTCACAAAACAGGTCAGAAATTAATTTTAGATGTTAAAAATTGCTCAACACTATTTCTTATTCACAGAATATGAAACAGGGCATACAGAATGTTCTAAATGATTTTTGCATAAATTGATATGTATAATATTGATAAAAACATTTTAATTACTATGAAAAATGTTTGAAATAAAGTCCAAACAGCATAAAACAAATAGAATAAGGGGGAACAACTGCATTTTTTTCAATATGTGCCTAGCGAATCCGTATTTTTCATATTATCAGATATCCGAGTTATCAGAAGTGTATAAAGTGTTCCCATGCTTTTGCGGTATTACAGTAAAGCTATTTCACAGAATACAGGCATTACAGAACATATTTTACAAAGTACAGTGTTTTGAAGAGTTTATTGTGCATTTGAATGTTGTTACAGGCTCACAGAACAGTTTCTTCATACATAATTACAAGGGACATATTTTTCAGTGTATTTGTACATACTTTGTGGGCATGGCAGACAGATTTTGAAAACCCAGTGCACTTGTGTTTGACAGTAATATTTCTGAGAACTGAAGAGTGTTTGAGCAAGAGTTCAACGTTTTCATACAGGCTGCACGTTCTGATAAAGATTAACATACAAAGGCATTTATTCTACTGAATTTAGCTGGGACAGAAGCCATAGAAAGGGAATATTCATTTGTGCATGCAGCTGCCATCTATATTGGAGAGGGAGAAATTAAACCATCATATTGTTGTACCGGATGAGTCAAGGGAGGACCCTGAGTGTTTAAAACATAAATTTAGAGAAATGTGCAACCCCAGACAAATGTTACAATGAAAAGACATTTATTTTATACAAGGGATCAAAAGCCTGGCGAAACTTTTGCAGTATATATAACTGACTTGAGAAATAAGCCTAAAATGTGCAGATTTGGTGATTTAAGGGATGAGTTGATAAAGAACAGACTTGTGTGTGTATAAAAGATGATGCTTTGAGAAAGATGTTGCTTCTTGACAGTGACTTAACTTTGAATAAAGCCATTGAGATTTGTCAGATATATGAGCTCTCAAAAAAGCACACATATATGCTTACAAATAAGAGCAGCTACATGACATAGTTAAAATAAACAAACCCAAGCACATAGCAGCAACTGTAGGCCCTGCAGCACTCACTGGTAAACCCCAGAACTTTCCAGCAAATTCCATAGTTCGCACAGTCTCAGTAAAGCATGAGTGAATCAGCAAACTCATTATATGGGCCCTAGCCTACTTTCATTGCCAACTGACATAATTGTGGTAGAAGTCATGAATCTAAAAGTGAAAAATGTTTAGCTTTTGGTCAGCAATGCACAAATGTAATAAATGGAATCTAAATGAAAACCCCAGCTTCTTGTTATACATGTTAGAGACAAATGAGCAACAGCAGTGTCACCATGGGGGGAGGGGGGGTTGGAATGAATTTTCCTCACATTTGGAATGAATTTAAAAGTTAAAAATTGTGGAAAGAAACTCAAGCTTAGATATAAAAACAAGGCTAGCAGTTAAAGGTTGTGCTACTGTTTTAAACATTATCCTTAACTTGGTGAATGAAATATACAATGTTGAACACAAGCTTTACAGTTTAACTTTACATGATTTTTTTTCTTTGAGAAAGCATCCACAAGATCATCAAAGTCCAACTCTTTGATCAATGCTGATTACTCTGGCATCAAATATAATGCAGATAATCATTCTTGGCCCATAGATGTTCTTGCTTCACTTTTTATCCTTTTTAAACAAAATCAAATGGAGGTAGCCCAGACCTGCGAGTATAACCTTTGGCCTAAAATAGGTCTGAAGGAACAACACAAAATGCTAGGGTGTACTTGCAAAGGGAAAGTAGACCTGTATCTAGAAAAGGTCCTAGACCTTTTAGACATGAGTGGTATTTTAGTACCAGTAAAATAGATAGGACCAGTATATTCAACCAAAATCAGTAGAGGTAGGCAATGCACCAGATAGAGGTATCTCTCTGCCTTATCAGTCAGCCAGCATCCTGTTGAATCCCCAAGAAATCAAATAACTGGTAGACAGAAGTTTGTTTCTCAGTCCTTTATTATTGCATCCAAGCACTACTTAGTGTTATAGAAGTTTACAGGGTTCAATCACTGTTTTTATGCTTAGGGGAATCTTTGCATGTCTTTGAGCTTTTCTATGTCAAACAAAGCTCTATCTTGTTGTTTCTTGTTATGGGAGAGTAGTAGATTGACCAGTTTCAAGCTGGCATCTCTTAGTGTGGTATTCCATTGTTGGTGGACGTTTTCATCCAGGTGTCTGCAGAGCGGTTGTTTTCTAATTTGCAAACCTCTGGGGATTAGTCCCTTGTCCATGCAAAAGTTAAGGTAAGTCTCTTCCCATGTTAGGCAGACAAAATCCTTGAGGCTGTTTTCTAGATGCCAGAGTGGTCATCTTTGGTTGTCTGTTGGTGGATGTTGGAGTCAAAGTTTCCTTGTCCATCCTCTAAGTTTAGTTCTGGAATCCGGAAGCAATCTGTGAAGCAGGCCAGATTCGTGGTTGTTGATGTTATTCTAGCTGATAATTCATGGGGATTCAACAGGGTGCTGGCTAATAAGGCAGAGAGATATCTCTCTCTGGTACATCTCCTACCTCTACTGAAAATTTTTGGTTGGATATACTGGTCCTGTCTATTTTACTGGTACTAAAATACTACTCAAGTCTAAAAGGACTAGGACTTTTTCTGGATATATGTCTATTTTCCCTTTGTGAGTACACCCTAGCATCCTTTTTAAACAAGAAAAGGACCACTTCCCACTGGCATTGGCAGCAGGCATACACAGGAATCCATGGAGCACAGTTTCAAAATTGGAGAATATTTCTTGTTGGTCATGGTCAACAATATACTGTCTCATTGCAGAACATGTTCCCACTAAGTTTAGTGAATGTGCTGAGCAAAGTATATACTCTGCCAGTCGATTGATAGCACAGAGTCTAGCCTGTAAGCCACTATACGTATCAGACTTGTTGTTAGTATTATCATAGCTCTGGCCTTGACAGTTGTGAATGTCAGTATTTTTCTCAGGTAGGTAGTGCTGACAAAACTGAATTTTCTGGGTCTTCTGCTGTATGAGTGAGTAGAAAAAAAATACGAGGAGTGTTTCCAATGGCTCATTTTTCTTGATGCACTGTATAACAATTGCTAGTTGGTTAGTGTGGCTGAGGTCTAGTGTTGAGTCAACAAGAGCAAAATACTTGGCCTCTTTGACTACTATCACTATTGTGTCCACAACCTAGGCTCCCATTAGCTCTATAAGTTCCTCAACTGCAGTTGAGGACATGTAGCTGATGACCCCTCTTCCTGCACCTCCATACGTTATGTGTTCATCAAGAAAAGGATCAAATTCAGAGAGGAGTTTGAGACATTCCAGAAAATTGTCATTCTGTGCGGAACCAAACAGCTCGTCTTTCTAAATGGTAGGAATTGAAAGACCAACAAAAAAAGAAGAAATAAACACATTTTGGAGAAGTATTTATGAAGATCCTGTGGAACATAACAAAGATGCTAAATGGATTGACAAAGTTAAAGAAAGAATGAGAAGTTTAAAGGTACAGGATATGAAATGGGATGAAATAACAGCCAGAGAGATTGAAACAAAGTTAAGAAAAGCCTCCAGTTGGAAAACCCCAGGCCTAGATGCAGAACATAACTTCTGTTTAAAAGTATTAACATCTTTGCATGAAGATTTAGCTATGAGTGAGAACTATTTATATGCACACCTGAAACAGACACCAACCTGGCTAACAACAAAAAAAAAACAATGCTACTAATTAAGAGTGAACCTGCAAGCTACCCTAAAAACTATATACCAATAACTTGCCTTCCAACAACGTATAAATTATACACTGGAATTGATGCAGACAGAGTTTATAGTCATTTAGAAGTAAACTCAATTATGGCAGTAGATCAAAAGGGCAATAAAGGAAAGTTATGTGGAACAAAGGATCATTTGTTGTTAAATAAAGTCATAGTGGAGAACTGTAAAAGGGGAAGAATCTAAGTATGGCATGGATTGACTATACAAAAGCATTTGATAGTATCCCACATTCATGGATAAAAAAAGAGTGCGTAAAAATGTATAAGATACACTCTACACTGATTGACTACATTACACTGACCATGAAACAGTGGCAGACCACTTTGAAATTAAGCCATGATAAAGGACAAATTCTTATTCCAGGGATAAAAATTCAAAGGGGGATATTCCAGGGTGGCTCCCTGTCACCGCTGTTTTTCTGTCTTGCCCTTAACCCATTGAGCTGTCAACTTAACAGCTTAGGCCATGACTATAATCTGCTCCTAGAAAACAACAACGTGTAAAGACTTCTCTTCTTCTCTTTGTCAATGATTTAAAACTGTATAGCTCATCAGATGATGAAGTGAAAGCAGAACTGCAGGTTATCAAAACTTTTTCAGATGATATAAGAATGTCATTTGGTCTTGATAAATGTGCAAACGCAACCTTTAAAGGAGGAAAACTGCAGCACCAAGAAAACATCAGTTTGGGACAAGAATGTGATATAAAAGAACTTCAGCAAGAGACAGTGTATAAATATTTGGGAATTGATGAACAATTGCAAATAAAACTTAGTAAGGAACACTTGAAAAGACTTAAATCAATCCTGAAAACAGCACTGACATCTAGGAACAAAATCCAAGCTATAAACCAATTTGCTCTTCCTGTCCAAACTTACAGTTTTGGAGTGATTGACTGGCCCCAAAATGTGTTGGATAGATTAGACAGGAAAACAAGAAGGATGCTTCATGCTTACCAAATGATTTACAAACATCAGTGTATACCAAGATTATATATTCCCTGTTCCGAAGGAAGGATGGGCCTCCTTGAAACTGATTACATGTATAGATCTGTAATCGTGGGGCTCCACACATATCTGCTGACCTCTCAAGACCCAAACATAGTGAAATGTTTGAAACATGGGGAGAATAAATCTAAGATGATTTCTTTGCTTAATCTAGCAAAAGCATATCGGCATCAAGCAGGAATGGAAATCAAACCAGAAGTAGATAAAAATCAAGCAGTAACTGAATGTGCCAAAAAACAAAAGAAAGGTTATAAGGCGAAGGACCAGATGAAAAGGCAATAAATGTGGAAAATGCATAAATATAGTTGCAAGTATAGAAAACTTCTGGAAGAACTTCATGTTGATCAGGAACGAATGCAGGAATGGTTAAGGAGAGGCAAATTCAAATCAAGAAATGAAAGGTTAATATTGATGGCCCAAGATAGTGGGCTATGTACATGTTGGTTTACAAAGTCCATTGAACATGTGGGAGAAACAGACAAATGTTGATTTTGTAAAACTGAATTGGAAACAGTTGCACACCTCGTTGCTGGTTGTGACATACTAATGGCAGAGGGACTGTATACTGAAAGGCATAATAACGTGGCAAGACTGCTGCACTGGCGATTGTGCAAACATTATGATATTGAAGTGGGTGAAAAACACTGGAAACATGAACTACAAAGTATCATAAAAAATGATGAAGTCTACATCACATGGGATCACCCATTACCAACAGTTCAAAAAATGGATGCTAGAAAACCAGATATAGTGGTCCATGAAATGAAGAAAAAAGTAGCATTGATCATTGAAATCACCACACCCAATGATTACAGTGTCTTGTGTACAGAGAGACACAAAGTCAGAAAATATCAGGATTTGCAAGCAGAAATGAGAGGAATGTGGAAGAAAGATACACAGACAGTTCCAACAGGAGTAGGAGCAACATGTCTTATAAAAAATAATCTACAATTGTATTTAGACATATTACCAATGGGTTACCTTCATTTGACTGAAAGCTCATTTGACTGACACTCATTTGACTGAGACCAAGTAGGGGGAATATGCATGCTATATATATATATATATATATATATATATATATATATATATATATATATATATATATATATATATATATATATGTACATATACTTACTCAGTCATTTGAGAGCAGTTTTGGACAGGGATAAGGTTGGTGTAAGAGAAAATGTGTACTGTCCAGCACTAAATTATGTCTGGCAGTTGTAGTAGATTAACATTTCAAACTGCTAATGCACTCCTTTCTGTAGAATGTATGGCTCAAGAACATATACGCATAAAAATAAAATCATCTCACCATTTAAATATTTCTACAAAAAAAAGATAAATAAATCAAAGACCACAAGGATTTGCATAATAGGCTCATTACAGTTGTTATTTGATGAGATACTTTCCTAGTCAAGATGTCATGGCCAATTGCTTGCAAATACCTTGCTGCAATCTGAACATAAATGTTACCAAGGAAGTATTTGCTGCCAGTGGTCCTTATTAGTCTCCTTCAGTGTGAATGGTTGTTGTTGTGTCCTTCGGCTTTTCCCGGTTAGGTGTCGCCACAGCGGAACTCCGGTCCGCTAATGACTGGTAGTTGATTTTTACATGCCGAGTTACCAGCCCTGATGCACAACCTTCAACGAAGGCACACCCATTCACGCATGTCTCCACGCAGAAGATGCTCTAGCTAAGAATCGAACTGGACAGCATCTTACTGTGAGGCGACAACACTATCGCAGCACCACCACTGCGGATAGTGTGCCTAAAACTGCAGAAAAACAAGTAGCAACGTGGGAAGGTCATGTCATCAATTTCCTGATGCCTTTCCAGATGTTAGACATTTCCTTACAAAGTAAATGCTATGTTTTTTTTTCTTTTTAATAACTTAATGCTTAATTATTGTGACCTTCTGATTCTCCTTTGTTTTATTTGTTATTTCAGCAGCTGTTGGTCACACATTGCTTGGTGCTACAGTACTTCTTGTCACTTTAATGATAGTGTCCTATTTGTGCCTAGCACGCATACATTTAGCCCATGGCTTATTTGATTACATAACATAGTAGATGCCACTGAAATGCCACCATATTGTTGATAGGTGTTAGTTGAGATTTACTGAAATAAACAGATATACACTGTTTAAATGCATTTCTGTATTTTGTGCATAAAAATGCACAAGTTTTTCAGTTTATATTGTCATGGTACATTTGCCCTGGTTTATATTGGAGATATCCAAGTGCAGTACCCCCATTGCTTCTTTGCTCCATTTTGGTAGAGATACCGTGGCTGATACCACATATGAGATTGCCATGATGATGCCAGTGAATTAGTGCTCATAATGGTGGACATGAATTCTCATATTGTACTAGACAGAACAGGATAGGAGGACTGCCTGTATCAGCGTGAGTGGGGCAACAAGAAAAAGGGAGAAGCCTTTCTATACTTCTGTCTAGCAAATGGCTTACTGGTGGCCTACACATGGCTCACTAAGTTTGACATTCCCCAGGTTGCTTTGATTCTTCAGGGGAAAACCGACACTCTACTGTTTCGTTCTGATTTATGTCATGCATTTATTCACCTACATTCCTCATCAGCGCATACAGTAAAGTTATTTTACAAAAGCAAAATGAACTTTATGACAGCAGCATTCTTTGCATTGTCCAGAGGTGACTCTCCCGATGCATGACTTTTTTTTATTCAAGCAAAGGATTTCACAATCTGATTTTACATAACTATAATTAGTTATAATTCTGCTGGAGTATGATCACTACCACCCGCGATCTGTAATTTCCTTTATGTTCCTAGTCTGGTAATTTCCTTTTATGTTTCAATAAAATAAAGTAAAATGATGTAAAACATTACTTGGTGGGTAGATTTAATACTCATCATACCTTTTAACGGTCTCTAACTTTGCAAGATGCCGGTTGTCTTGCCTAATATTTTTTATTTTCTGGTAATTTACTGATGATTACAGCCAGTCAGTAATGGAATATATTAGAGTTGCATACTACTTATTGGGGAGTAAATGTATTTTTGATGCAAGTTTTGTTGTTCTAGTAACTTAAGTGCATTGGATTAATATTTATTAATTGTCATTGACTCTCCCCCATTATTGCTGGCTCTGTCCATTATTTTTAATAAAAGAATCTGAATGATACTTAAGTGCATGGATGGTTAGCAATGATGCTGCTGCTATGCATTAGTCCTTACTGACAGGAGGGCATTACTACTGCATGGAGATTTTTACATTTGGTTAGCTAGTATACAAAAATAAAAGACAGTGCAGTATTCCATAAACTGTATTTGCATATCAAAGTACTACTGCAGTCAACATGCAACGAAGAATGCACTGATATTTGCTACCCATCCCAAAAAGATTGCAACACAGGCTTAAGTAATGTGGATCTCTGTGTGCGTGTTCCTGTGTTTAGTGCGTTATAGCTTTTATTTCAGTTTAGGTAGAAATCAAGAGTAGGCGTAAAATAATAAATAGAGCAATTTATAGAATTATAAACTTAAAGTAGACTAGGAGAATGCAGACAATACAATACTAAAGCAACCAGGTGACTGAAAGAGAAACAAGAGACTTATGGCAAACAATCAAAGGATCAATGTACAGAGGAATTAATGGAGGCTTATGAAAGACAATGAGAACCAGAATGAAAAAAAAACTCTGATTGACAAAAAACAATTGGCCAACAACTGTGTGAGACTGGGGTCTATATCAAAATGTCAAAGATGCATTACTTCGAGTGCGTATTCATCGAACCCATAAAAACAAAAACTGAAAACAGCTAAACTACATATGAGCGATTTCTTTCCCTGGGAAAGAAATCGCTTGTCCAGATAAAAAAAAGTATCACTGCACACAACCCCCCCCCAACTAAATATACCAACTCTGAGATCACACTACAGTTTACAAAGCGTCAAACTACCAGAGGTGGGCAAGCGATTTCTTTCCCAGGGAAAGAAATTGCTCATATGCCCCTTCGCTGTTTTCAGTCTTCATTATTTTAATTTTGGCGAAGACGCATTTGAAATTATGCGTCTTCAATGATCTAATAGGAACCCATGAGACTGCAAAATCCCTGGGGTTGGGAATATGCCCTTTCTTTGCTATTGTGCAGTTTCAGAGTTAATGTATGCAATTTACAGGGGGATGTGTGGTGCGTGCAGAGAGGATTGCATCCTGCAAAAAACTTTGTTGTTACTTAAGAACATTGACACACCTAGACATATATATTTATATACATAGATATTGACACACCTAAATATATATATTTATATATATATATATATATATATATATATATATATATATATATATATATATATATATATCTATATATATATCTACACACACACACACACACACACACACACACACACACACACACACACACACACACACACACACACACACACACACACACCAATAGGTATGCATAGTCAAATGAGTATATAATGTATATGAATATGATATATATATATATATATATATATATATATATATATATATATATATATATATATATATATATATATATATATATATATATATCTATATATATATATATATATATATATATATATATATATATATATATATATATATATATATATATATATATATATATATATATATATATATATATATATACAGTGTACATGCATTTGGCCAATGGTTGAATGTGAAAATGCCGACTGCAGAATGCCAGGACCGCAGAATGTCGAAGCTACGGACATCGAACTTGAGCATACCAAACGCGGGCCAGGCCACTATACCCTCCTCTCCACCCATGGTAATGCTTGTTGCGGTGGGTGTGCGATTGGGAAGTTCGAATTTGATGTTGCTTGCACATTCTGCACATTCGCGGGAACGAGATTCGACAGTTCGGTTCAGAATTCCGCCAGATCGACCTTTGGCTGCGCGACCAATTGGATGTAAACACACACACACAGATACACACACACACACACACACACACATATATATATATATATATATATATATATATATATATATATATAATGACCGGAATTTCAAAAAGCCGAAACCCATATGGCCAAGACCATATGTTCGACTTTTGAAATTTCAAACATGTAAAAAAAAAAACACAACAAAAGAAAACAAAAACCTACCTATACATTGCTAGCTGTGCCCCCTCACACACTCTGCAATTTAAATATACCAACTCTGAGATTACACTACAGTGTGGAAGATGGGAATTTTCCCATTCTGCACTATACGGAGATGCCTGTTCTGCATAGTCAGAATTTCAAAAGTCGGTCATATGGTCTTGTCCATATGGGTTTCGGCTTTCTGAAATTTCAGTCATGTGTAGGGGACCCATATATATATATATATATATATATATATATATATATATATATATATATATATATATATATATATATATATATATAAAATCATCTGCTATAATTTATAGATATTTAATATATTATAGATAATTAGAAATATAGACACACTTCAAGATAATGCCTTACATGGTTAGATGGATTGCAAATTGGCTGAAAATCAAAAATCCACATAATTAAGCTGTCAGATGATAATAATGTAAATAATTCACAGAATACCCAAAGGCTTAGTGTCAGAAATCTCCTTTTTGTGATATATTTTTCTGATCTCCATGACATAAACTCAGACCTCTTGTTAATCTAATTTGCTGATGCCTATACAGCGAGTGTGATGTATGCTTTCATCCCCTTCCTCCAGATCTATAATTACTACAGCAAGAACAAAGTCTTACAAACCAATGGTGTACAGGAAATGATCTTAAATTGAATGTTTGGATCAATCCCCCTTGTCTACAACTTACAGCATAGACAGTACCCTACTCCAGAATGACCAGCTTTTATTATGTATTATTATTTATTACACATACATGCGCACCCGGGTACGCGTGCGTGCACACACACACACACACACACACACACACGCACGCACGCACACGCACGCACACACACACACACACACACACACACACACACACACACACATGCACATTCAGTTTCTTGGTAGAGTGAATGCTAGTGATACGTGGTTGAGTGTTCTTTTCATTGAACATTGACGATATAAGAAGGAAGAATGCAGGTAAGGTAAGTGTGTGAGCTTGGGATACTAAGGCTGAAACTTTCAGGTACTGAAGGTTTAATCACCAGGGGGTTTGAGAGTTTGCATGTGTGTTAATCACTAGGGGGTTGAGTGTTTGCATGAGTGTATGCAGATTAGGGTTAGAGTAAGGGCTAAGTTAGGGAATAGATTTAGTAGTATGTGCGTGTTTGTCTCTCTTGTGTAGTGATAGTGTGAGAAAAAGGGGTTTTCAAAGGTAAGGTGCAGGACTAAGGGCAGGGGCAGGGTTAGCCATGTATTAGTAAGGTAGTGCTGGAGCCTATGATTACTGTGGCTGAGTGAATGGCTTGGATAGCAAATGGTCTGAAAGATAGTACCCACTCATTTACAAGCACCTCATCAACAAGTATGAAAAGGAACAGTGGTGTCTCTCAGGCCTGGTGCTGGAACTTCACCTTGTTGACCTATGTTCAAGCAAAGAACTAAGACCTCTAGCTAACAGATTCTGCAGCTAAGTGCACACTGGAGGTTAAGTTATCCTGAGAGAAACCAAGCCCCCTATAATGACCTCTCCTTAGTAATCTGATGTTGTACTAAAACTGGGCTCAAACTAAACACCAAAAGTATATTATCATCTCTTTTGGTATGTAATCCCTTCACTCATCTTACTGTAGACAATACACCACTAAAATAAGAAAACGTAATCAGGGACATGGGAACTTAGGCTGAAAATTCCCTCTGTTTTGACTGTTACATGGCAAACGCTATCAGGATGTCATTTTACATGACACAGCTAATTACTAGATAAATATCATCAAGGTCTAACAAAGTGATTACTCTTATATACTCAAAATTAATTAGACCAATTATTGGACAAAATGCCTCCTGCAAGATCCATCTCACTAAATTAATCGAACAATTAGAAAAACACTAAAGGTTAACTAAATATGTCACATACCTAACATCCTCAAACTGTTGAGAGGTTGGAAGCTATGCTTTTCTGTTCAGTGTCTTATACACTTTTGATTGGAGATCTCTGTCTAATTTACTATGCCATCATTGACCTGATTGCCCTGGACCTCCTATATCTAAGAACAATGGCTCCACCAGTACTAAACCCAGGAAGCTAAATCTTCACCAGCAGATAACACACACTGGAGGGATAGGTTTATAACTGAACGTCTCCCCTGCATGTTAAACAATGTGACTCACTATCTTTATACATAACCTAGATGACTGGATAGTTTTGGGATTGACTGGTATGTCCTGAGGGAGACTACTGGCAAGGCATAAATGGTCATCAGACTCAGATCTATAAATCTATGAGTGAGAGTTACATGAAGCAAAGATGTAATGACAATTGTCAAGAAAGGTGGAACAAAGAGGTGATGGCAGTTGTCAGGAATGCTTTCTTATGTAGGTGAAGCTCAATTATTGCCCAGTCTGTGTATTATTCAATTTGAAGCATGCATTCATCTTTCCTGGACTTTCAAAATGTATTCTATTATAACAGGAAAAGTGTGGTTTGCTATAGTTTGCTGCTGGCTTTAACTCATTAAATCTGACTGATGGCTCCAGGTGCATCTTTAGTTATATCTTAAAGCTTGCACAATATCAAACTCAACTGCATTAATATTTGACCTCTGTCTACTGCAGGTAAACATATATTAACTGATGTTTTTATGATATTAATAATATTCACATTTTTCTAAATATCTCAACAACAAAGCAATACAGACAGAGCTCCTTAGCCTCATATGAAAGCTCTCAGCTAGATTAATAAAATGCTGTTGACAGTATGCATGTAACCCGAGTGGTTGCTGAGATACTGTAAGTCCAGAGATACTTAGTCTAGAAACCTAACTGTTGTCTTAGTGAGAGAAAGATTGCAGCACTAGTTGTATCTGGCCAAGGAATTCCTGCAGCTGTTATTGTTTGGATAATTGGTCTGGTTTCTGTTCTGTGTCTTAAATAGCTAGTGTTTTAAATCAAATATACCTGTTGCTCAGCCTGCAGTAAAGAGACTGACCTACTGCCAGCTGTGATATTGAGAAAGGATAAGAGTTTTGTTCTCATTTATTGGCTGCACTGTTTAATATCTCTGTAATCTATACAACTGTTGTTTTTCCACACTCATCCTCCCAGTTCTTGATGTGGTCTTTTTTCTTGGTGGCTTCGAGTTACCCGCCTCTGGTATAACGTTGATACTGGACACCCCCCCCAGTCACATTACATCAGCTCATTCTACTGTTAATAGTGAGAACGTAGCAAAGGCCCACCCCTTTAGCTTCTGCATATTGAATTATCTCATTATCGTCTGCCTCTTCACTTTCTACTAAGAAAAAAAACTAAAAAAAACTTGTTTCCTACTTTTCCTGAAACTAGTGTGGCTCAGATACAGATTTGCTGTATCCAGGACTTTTTGAAAGCTGCTGAGCGGTGCTCTTCAATTTTTTTCCCTTAGATCTGCTAGTTCTCTGCTCTCCTGCACTTTTATTAGCTTATTACTCTAGCATTTTAATCTATTCCCGGTGCCAGAAAGTCTGCTCTTCAAACTTTCCCTTAGAACTAGCTGGTTTCCCAGTAGTAGCACTAAAATCTGAATCCCTGTGACTAGCACTTGCTCTAAAACCTGCTGGAAAGCACTAGGAAGCCTTAAACTGATACAAGCATTCAGTTCTCATTGTTAATAAGGAGAAATTAATCATAGGCACTAAACAGCCTATAATTGCAAAGTACCTTGCCAAGGTAAGGGAAAACAGCTCTTGTACTTTACAAAAGGAACACCGAACCAAGCATGTCCAAGGGTCAGCTTCCGGTGATTTCTCCTGTCCACTTGGTGGATCTGGGCATACTGGGGCAATGCAGTAATTGCCTCATGTACACAGACAACCCTCTCCTCCTACCACCCAACACTACAACCTGCGAGAGATGCACTTATATAACCAAACTAGAAGCAAAGCTCTCTCCAACCAAGATTGTGCTAGACAGTCAAGAGGAGAAGGTTAACACCTGCACTACACCTCAAGCAACACATAGCCCTTCAAAACTCACGCCACCAACATCCACACATAGTAACACTAAACCCACTTATGCAGAGGCCCTTAACATTAACCTGCCCAAGCAGCAAGGACCTCTGAAGATGAAATGCAAACAAACACCAATCACAACCAAAGTGACACATAGCTCAAAACACCAGTGTGCCACCAAACAACAGCCCCTAAGGCAAGACAACATACCCAACACTTTAGTCATAGGTGACTCTATAGTCAGGCACACTGATGTCCCACTCACCAGGCTGAACAAGGAGAAAATTGCTTGCCAGCTGCCTGTCGGGTGCCAGGATCCACCACATAACGCATGCACTCAAGTCACTCCACAACAAGTACAAATACGACTCTGTCATTGTCCATGTTGGAGTGAATGACTTGAGACGTACCTCCCTGGGCTACATGAAAAAAGACATGGAAAAGCTCTCATATCATGTGGCCCAGGCAGGTATGACCCTAGCCCTGAGTAGCATCCTGCCTTTGCCCAGAATGATACCACAGTATAAGGACAAAATTATTGACTTCAACAATTGGCTAAGTTTCTGGTGTCATTCAAAGGGGATCCAGTATCTACAAGAAAAAATCTTCACCTCGATACTGCAGCCAATGATGTAAAATTGTAAATATCCAGAGAAAAAAAATGTTGGTTTCGCACAGCAGGTACGTTAGCAAAAGTAAGTTTAATATAATAGAACACAGAGAAAGTAAGCGCTTTTGCGGACAACTCCCGCTTCATCAGACTAACATTAAACAGGTTTAACAAAACATTTTAAATAGACTCATAGATCACATAGCAACCAATACAAACAAGACATAAAAGCATGTGGAGTACAAATTAAAGTGCTAGTACACCAAGGTGCTAATGTTATAAAATGAAATAGTCAACAACTATACAAATATCCTAACTATTTAAAACTCTAATAATACATTCATAAAGCCATATATTAAAATTATATATATACACAAATATATTCATAAAATACATAAGTATATAATCTGTGTGTTCAAAAAATGCAGTACATATAAAAAGTATAAAAATATATATAGAGAGGCTAAGCACAGTACATCTTACTAAAAGGTATGTATTATATATACACATTACATACAAATATTAATGTTTCAGTGATCTTGCTCTTAAAAAAGGTTTTAAGGATACTTTATTATTAAGTCCAGGTGGCACATCCGCCTGGAATTTGAGTATCCATTCCTGCTCAACACCTTCTGTACGACTAACGAACAACAGGTCCTTGAAAAGACAGCTCTGCTACAATATTGACAATGTACAACAATATAATCAATCCGACAAGTTAGGTACTTATGGTTGTAGGAGGTGTACTGCCTGTCAATATATACATGTGGGAGGCCGCTTTTTACATCCACACAAAGGGTTCACCTTTGAGTCTAATTTTTATGCTGATTGTCAAACGAAGAATGTGGTTTACTTTAGTTATTGCACAATCTGCTATGCTTTTTACATAGGAAAGACCAATTGTCCTTTGAAAGACAGAATACTGGAGCATATAAGGGATGTCAGGAATGCTAAGGAAAGCAGTGCACTTGCAATGCGTGTCAAAGAAGAAGATCACACACTTGGTTTTAATTTTTTTGTACTTAAAATAGTCCCTGTTAATAAAAGAGGAGGTAATTTGAATAGATGCCCATGCAGGATCTGAGACAGGCATATGAAAACATCTTTCAATGTAACATGCTGTTACTCTATTCTGATGTAATGGCACTGGTTTATGTGAGTATCTACCATCTGTGTGCCAAAGAAAAGGGAGGATTTGTAAAAGCAGAAACATATCTTAGAAAGAATCAATGACTGGATCTGTGTAATACTGGGTTTACTCCTGGCTGGTGTGATCTTATCATAAGCAACAAGTCCAGGTCATCAAATTAGTATGCCAGCTGTAGGTAAATTGGCATTACCCACACAAACATACAAGTTGATTGCTTGTATGACGTGCTGTTATTAAAATTAGTACATCGATTACTTTTTCAAATAATAGTATTGTAAAACTGATACTCTTTTGGTTGTAGTGTTTCACCTCAGTTTTCTGT
The DNA here is from genome assembly GCF_019279795.1 of Protopterus annectens. Lineage (NCBI taxonomy): Eukaryota > Metazoa > Chordata > Ceratodontiformes > Protopteridae > Protopterus > Protopterus annectens. Next base: position 247,135,573 of record NC_056744.1, read on the forward strand.
GGTTTATTTATTTATGTGTTTGAATTCATTCATCGGGGTACAGCACTGCTCAAATCTGAACAATTTCGGTCAGCCCCAGGTCAATAACTGACCAGGTATACAAAGTAAACAAGAGAACATAAAGTGACAGTATGAAAACACATTGGTAAAAATATGGTATGCAAATAAAGTGAAAAACAGATATTATTATACAGAAAATAAAAGGGATTAGTATACAATATGTACAAAAGTTTTCAAGAATTCCTTCACAATACACTGTACACCCATGGGATATGTGCATGCCAATGATTGCATAGTAGATTGGTCTAAAGGGAGTTTTGTGTTGTTTTTTTTAAGTTTCAGGAGTGCACACACAAAGTACTGTTTACACGAAGAAGCCTGCAGATTCCTGGCATACGAACAGAAAGTAATTTATTCAGTTTTTGTGGTTCCCTTTTTATCTTCTTTTGTGGAAGGTAAAGGGCAATCTTCCACTGTGTTGCTTGTTCTGTTTCTTTCCTCCACTTAATGGACTGGAGAAAATGGTGGCTGCAGCATCTGTTTTTAATAACTACGGCCACTAGACGTTTTACTGTAAGTAATGCTCAAATTACAAATGGTATGCTGACTGATCTGTCCAATCAGCATCCATATTTTTGAGTATTAATTGTGTTTCATATTGTTTTTTTTCAGACTATCCAGAAATCAAACTTAATTGTCTGGTAGTCTGGAAAACACTGTATAAACTCCAGTATTCTGTTTCAAAAAGCAAACAGACTACAGCAGATTTATTATACTTTTTTACATCTGATTTACTGTGCTGTTCTGTAAAAAGAAAAGCAATGCAAACCAAGAAAAGAAGATGCTCCTCCTCCCTCTGACATGATTGTGGTGTCATATAATGGGCAGAAAGTGGGTAGGGAGAAGTGAGGAGATGGGCAGGTTTACGGAAGGTGTGATATGGGTGGACTTGGTCTGGTTTTGGCCACAGTAAAAGGTGGCAACCCTAATATTTCAGAATATAAGAAATGAAGGAAGAATAGAAATATTTTATATATATATTCTTTGAAATATAACCCAGATTAAATAGTGCATTATAGTCTAGGCAGTGCAACATTTTGAAAGAAGAAAATGAATTGATGAGTGAATTCTTCTGATTGTAACAGACATTATGGAGCGTGCTATATAATGTATGTATATATATATTTCTTTAGTATTTTCTTCCCTGGTCTGGTATCAGTCTCAGACCAATATATTTCCAAGCACAGACTTTATAATAGAACTGGATCAGACATTGCCCTCTGGACCAACAGAGGTATTCTCTATTAATGTTTAAAGAACAAAATATAGTGATTATGACTGTTTCTGAAACCTTTCTAAATAGGCCAGCAGGGGATTCATAAGGGTTACCACAGTGTACACTTTCAAAATTCAAGAACATCCCTGCCACAATGCCTATGCTGTCTATTCACTCATCTTTACCACAATGATTGTGCTGTCTATTCACTTAGAAAGGTTACAGTAAGTGTACACTTTGCATACTCTATGAATCCCACCCCAGGTTTTCAAACCCTATGATTTTTTGATGAGGTAATTACTGAACATCTGGTGTGGTTCACTCTGAAAATTATAGCATGTTACACTGTATTCATTGTGTCAGATCTGTGAAGTATTAAGTGTTATAGTGATGTAACTGGATTGACTAGACATGCTGTTTGCAATTAAATAGTTTCAGAATATGATTTCCCAACTATGGTACTTATTAGCAGATTAACATTTAAATTCCTATCTACCTGACCTTGTAGTTTTACTAATGGCATCATTTTGTTATGGCTTGACCATTTACAGTTTCATAGGTTTATAGAAAAGTACCAGGCTATTATTCTGCAAACAGTTTCACATCTTGTCAATAAACCATATTCAGATATTCCATCTATCCCCAAGGAGGATAGTACAAGATAGACTAAGGAAGAATTGTAAGCTGCCAATCAAATTATAGGGTTACCATAAAGGTGGCAAGGGTGCTATTTGACATAGTTTGATATGGTGGAAGTGAGTTCCAGAGATGGGGGATAATTTGGGTTATGAATTGGTCAAGCCATTTGTGTTCATTATCTGTTAATGAAGATTTAAGTCCTTTAGCCTGGTATCTGAGGAACCGTTTGTTCTCTGAAGAAACAGAAGGTCAAGGTGGGTCACATTTTTCATGACTCAAAAGGCTACATATAGATCACCATGGAGACTGAATACACAGGCAGAAGACTATCAGTCTGTTCAGGTAACTCAGGGGCTTGAGGTCATTGATCATTTTAATTAAGAATCTCTAAGACTTAAGACTTTGGATGTAGAGGAGATGCACTTGGAAATAAAAATAAGCCAGAGAGAAGTTTTTCCAAATTATGTTGGAGATAAGATATCAAAAGATAAGGCTTTACAACATGTTTGCCTAGATCTTTCATAAGAGTGCCTGATTGGAGTGAGATGCCGCATATATGCTATCATGTAGAAATGTTTTATTTCTTCATGTTAAGTTTGAGACCAGTGTCCTTGCATGGTCTATATCATCTATTCGAAATTCCAAAATGTCAAACATCATATGTTCGAACTTGGAATTTCGAATATTGAAAACATCGAACGCTCACAATAGTGAATTTTTTCCCAGGGAAAAAAATTGCTGTTCCAGGAAACATACACACACCACAAGCACACCAAAATAAATAAACCACACATATACATTTAATAAAACCCAACCCCACACTAAACCTCACATACATTACAAACTATGTACTTACCTTAACCCATACCCTAGCCCTAAGATCCGTAACTATCGCAACATACCCTACGAATCTATATACAAACAAACTAATTAATACACACACATACAGTTAACAAAACACAACCCTACACTACACCATACATACATTATTAACTATCCACTTACCTTAACCCGCACCCTAACCCTAAGGTCCGTAACTCTTGCACCACAGTGGAGGAAATAGCGAAGCCACAGAATGGCCCACCAAAATCTTGTCCTGGGTAAGATTTCGATGTTCTGAGGCTTCGCTATTTTCGCCATTTGATATTTTGGGTTCGATGTTTTCACGTTTGGCGTTTTACCTCTTCGGAATTTTGATATAGACCTTCCTTGCACCAGTTGTGAACATAATTTAACCCATCTTGGAGTAACTGTGAATCAGCAGTGGAGTAAATTACAACAATAGTGCTATGTTCTTTGACTGACATGCTTCACTACTAATACTTCAGTCTGGTGGTGGGGTCATAGAGAATTCTCTTTATTTAGTGTTGGGCACAAATGCAGGGTGAGCAGCACTGCAGTCTGTGCCTCCTGCACTTCTTTCTTTAACAAGAGAGCCCAACTCACCTCTGATGGCCAGCAGACATTGGGGGTTAATGTCAGGAGAAGCAGTGACCACTTTAGGGCATTGCTGTTTGCCATCACCTCAGCTACTGAAGTCTTGAACAGGGACCATTTAGACCCCCACAGTTCAAATCAGTCCAGGAATATGGGAGCAGTTATTCTGAGGGTGGGATCTGAGCTCTTCCCACAAAATTGCTACACCCTTTCTACTTGCTATGGTTTCACAGCTCTATACAGCAATCACCATAGGTAGGCATTGCATCTCAGAATTAAATGGTGACTACTTGAAAGCTCAATACCTGCCTTGAGCTGAGTGTTCACTTTGCAACTAATTTTGGATAACATGAACAGGAGGTCAGTTGAAAACCTTTGGACCAAGGAGCTTTATTACCATGTACACTTATGTATATATTTAAATGTGGACGTGATGCTTCTGTAGGACAACCAGTGACCTGCACACATTTGAAAACCATTCTTTGTGCAGGTTCAGGTCTGATGAACTATTTGTTGTAGCCACACTCTGTCCGATATGTCACAGTCCTCATGTAGTCCTTGAATTTTTCCTCTTTAGAACTATAGAATTGGTGAGTGGTATCTTATAATGTACTGTTGTCACTGTCTGGATGAAGGCAAAGCACTCCAAATAGCTATCTGGTGCATATGCACAGGTAGACAGAAAATGATCTCTTCTGTAATTTGCAGCCCCACTGATGTGGCCCAGCTATGACTGTCATTCTGCCAAGTAGCCAGACACTGATTCAGTTCACCATTGTCTTTCTTATTTCCACACATTACTAGCTTTTGAGTTGGGGAATATGATGTAACCTACCAGTCACTTCCTGTGCCCTGACAGGAAAATGGAACCTGAATCTATAACTCAGTGGCATAGTAATAGATTACACCGTGACCATGAAAAGTTTCCATTGTTTGGGTGTTGATATGTTGTGGAGTAGTTTGCTGATACTATGCAATTCCTGCTGACAGTAAACTATTAAATTTTATGATACAAACCTTCCAAATTTTGATAACACTGGAATGCAGACCAGTATTGACAAACTAATTAGTATGTATGCTTTTACTCAAGCTACTAGGTAACAACTACATTAGTCATAAAATTTAGTCCAGGATTTCTGAGATACTAAAGAAGAATGTTTTTACTCTTGTTTCTATTACTTGCTATCTACTACTGAGTGACAGTGACCATACAATCACCTGCATGGATACTAGTGAAACAGTTTTTTTGCAAATTATTGTTGATGTTGACATTCAGTCCATGTAACCATTGTATATATACAGGGCCAATTCAAAATGTTTTTGCCAGTTTTCATTTCAGTCTTTACACACAATTCACATCTTTTTCTAAATTATGCCATTACCTACATTTAAGTGACATTTTATATTTTATTTATTTATTTATTGACTGATTGATTGGCATTTGATTACCGGGAAAGTCCACTGGGCCAAGTGAGCCCATTTTCAGTGGGGGCCCGGGGAGAAAAGCTCCAAGCACATATTAGAAACTAGAACAGATGAATAAAATATAACAATATATACTAGCAAAGTTAAAGAAAACATAAGTTAGCAAGCAGAGATATCATAAGCAAAATAACATACACCATAACAACAAAGGCAAAAAAGTACAGTTAAAGACAACATAAATGTACATGTTAGAGCATTTTCAACAGAATAGCATATAACATATCAACAACCAAATTAAGCAGTTGCCATGAAGACTTTTTATTGTATCTAAGATATAAAATAGGACAAAGAATGTGTGTGGTTTGAGAGTGGAGGCTGAGTGTAGTTTGAGAGGGAGGTCAGGTTTTGATAGAGGAGGATATGAAACAGTTACAGCTCCAGATGGAAGAAAGGTAGTTATGTATGGAGGATTTAAAGGTGGTGGAGTCTTGATTTGATCTGAGCATTATAGGATGACACTTCCATTTTTTGGCTATGATATAGGAGTATAGAAGTTGGCCAGCTGGGCATTTTGGGTCATAAACTTGAAGCAGATGCTGATTTTCAGATGTAAGGGGTCTGTTGGGTATGTAGTTAGTGAAAATGGAAGAGAAGGTGGAACATAATAAAGGTTTGTATACAGTTTTGTGTACTGTCATTAGCTGAATATAGGAAAGATGGTGTGGTAGTTTTAATCAGTTTAGAGACCAAAATGTTATATAGTGATGTACAGAATAAGAGGCATCTGTTTTAAATCGAAAAATTTTGTTGTAGTAGGTTTCTAGTATAGATTTTAGATTGGAGGCTAAGTGTGTGAGTAGTAGAGCACCATATGTTAGAGAGGGTAGTAGATAGGTGATGGTTATAGTTTTTCTGTAGTAGGGGGTAAGGAATAGCTTGTGTCTGTAAAGCAGGCCTAGTTTTTGGTGTTTCTTTGATGTTGTTATGGACTTGATTGAATTTGGGAGACAATTTCTATTGGTGTTTTATTGTGGGAGTGTATGGAAAGTTGTTTTTTTTTGTCTACTGGGGTGCAAGATTTTGGGGTAAAAGCTAGTAATCTGGTTTTATTAGGATAGAGCAGCGGGTGATTTTCAGTAAGCCAGCTTTCGATGGATGAGAATGCTAGTTGAGTGATGAGCTAGAGCTGGGGAATAGTATTGGCAGTGCAAATGATTGTAGAATCATCCACATATTGAATAAGGGAGCCATGACTAAGAGTTAAGTGATGCTTAATGAAGATACTAAAGAGTAAGGGTCCTAAGATGGAGCCTTGTTGGACCCCTGTGGTATTTGGGAGGCAGGAGGTGAGGGAAGAGTTCCAATTACAGATTGTTCTCTATTAGATAAATAGCTTGTGAACCAGTTAAGAGAAGGTGTGGATAGACCTGATTGTGAGAGTTGGAAGTGGGTGGGAAACAGTATCAAAAGCTTTAGAAATGGTGAAGAAGGTAGATGAGACATACTTACCGGAGTCCCTAGCTTTATTAATTGTGTCTGTGAAGGAGGTGATGGCTGTCATAGTGCTGTGACCTGGTTTGAATCCATTTTGAGTAGGACACAGGCTTTGATTGATAGTTAAGAATTCAAAGAGTTGAGTCTGAACACATTTTTCAAGGATCTTGGAAAGGAGAGAGAGAATAGTAATTGGACGATAGATGGGGAGATCTGTGGGGTCACTGCCTTTGTGGAGGGGTATATAATATGTGCCAGTTTTCAAATAGCAGGGACAACTGAATGAAGAATGGACTTATTTATAAGAATAGTAATAGAGTAGGCAATGGCAGATGCAGCGGGTCTTAGAAAGTTTGCTATAAGAGTAATGGCGTCATTTTCACAAAGTGCTGTGCTATATGGTAATTAAAGTATATGCATTTTTAAGTGATTTACTATAAACTGTGCTTCATCAATCTTAGCTAAGTGTTGCAGTTCGTTAACCAGCTGAATATTCAGTTGAAATAGAACTTCTCAGTGACAAAGACAATTCCATAGCAGGTATGAAAGGGATAAAAAGTTTTCCATTCATATTTACTATAAACTGTGCTTCATCAATCTTAGCAGTGTTGGAGTTCATTAACCAGCTGATTATTCAGTTGAAATAGAACTTCTCAGTGACAAAGGCAATTCCATAGCAGGTACGAAAGGGGTGAAATGTTTTCCATTCATCTTGGTGAGACAGTTAAAAGAGGTGAAAATGTCCCCATTTTCATTAACGAGACTGTGAAGACAGATTCCCATTCTGTCATTTCTTCAGAATGAAGGGATTGTAATTTCAGTTTATGAAAAGTAGTGCAGAAACCATTATTGGTAAGAGTATGGCTTTGTAGGAGATGAGACATTTTGAACTTTCTGCAGGATCTCTAGCCATAGCTCTCAAATGTCTAGATATATGACTCAAATTTTTTGTCCATTTCTCATGAAATTGTGTTTTTCCTGACAAGTCACTGACAAATCACTGTGGGACAAAGTCGTAAAACAATGGCAGACTTTTGATTTTCAGACTTCATGTCCTTCAGAAAATTCATGCTATTGCAAAATCTGTCATACTATCCACTTTCTGAGCAATACTTAAAAAGTGTTTCTATTTTTGGGCCTTTGTCTCCCCATTATTTGTAGCTTTGTCCAGACTTGTCCAGACTTCTTGGTCTAAGAGGTTGAGAGGTATGTCTCTGGTTCAAATAACAATACGCAGAGTGAAAGGTTGGAGTAGAATTTAGCGCAATCTTTTCATGTTACTTCTCTTGTAAAAGGGGGAAATAGTCCTGTTAAGCCATGCTGTTACATAAATATTGATTATATACAGTAGCTGCTTCATTTTTGAGGGAATTGTCTGGAATTTGACATGTTTGTAGAGCAATACTTCTACCAGAAGACTCTGTGAACCATACATTCATTTTATAGCTGCTGGATATTACAGGTAAGTGCAACTTTTTTTATTTTTGAGAGATTGTCAAGCTGTGATAAGGTAATGATTACAGCTCTATAATGTGGGTACATGTTGTGGAAGAAAATATACAAATGATGTATTTAATGTACTTTTGCTGCAATTGTAGTATTAGTTTTAGTATAATGTTTTGTAGTATTGGTTTTATTTGTTTATTTCACAAGCTTCCTGTTTTAACTGTGATGTGGGTGGTCAGTTATCAAAGATTGCATGGGATCTTCCACCTTTTTTGGCTTATTTTTCAGTTCTCTTTGTTTAAACTAAATACATTACAATGGTTCAGCCTGTTTATTGATAGGTATGAATTAGATGAGTATTTGCTTTGTGTGTGTGTGTGTGTGTGTGTGTGTGTGTGTGTGTGTATACACATCTGTATTTTGTGTACTTTCAGTCTAGTCCTGTCTTGTTTGAAATCAATGGTCTAGGAATGTGAATACTTAGCTTTGGCCTTCTGATGAGGATCTCTGCATACATGCTCTACAATGGGACATGCTCAGGTTTCCAGTGACGTAATCTAAAATGGCCACTATTCATCAATCCCCATAAACCTAGTGAAGTAGAATTGTCACTATGGTCCACAGCAAAAACACCTAGAGTCTCAGCATTTCTCATATAATTGGTTTGTATGGTAGACAGCAACTTGGAGTTACAGTCAGCTTAAGTAGAGGAAGCATGCAATATTTATTGATTTCTTGTGTTTGTGTAATCTGTATGTACAAATTTACCAGTATGCTATTATTCATACATTAGTGTGGATATAGCTATAATATGAGCCTGTATGGTGATGCGGACCAAGCCTGGGAAAAATGGAGAGCCACAAAAACCCCCCAAGACCGTTGTAAATTTCAACAACTAAGAAATGCCACGAAAACTGCCATAACCCAAGACAAAAAACAATACTTCTGCAGCCTCCAGCAAAAACACCAGAACAACCCAAAGAAATTCTGGGCAGGTTTTAACAACCTTCTGCACCCAGGCAAAACTTCCACCCCAACCCCTGAGAAACTCTTAGAGAAAGGCCAAGAAGAAGTAGCCAACACCTTTAACTCCTTCTTCACTGAGACTATCCAAACCTTAGCCAGTCACCTTACCTCCACTTCCCCACCTGCTGCTAAACTGCGTGACAACCCTACCCCTTTAATTTAAAGCCAGTCTCTTCCTCCTATGTACTCCCTCCTAAAAACTCAAACCAACTACCCTAGCTGACCACCTTCCTGCGAATTCTTACAAATTGCATCTGATGAAATAGCCTACCCCATATCAATCCTAATAAACAGATCTATAACTGAGATGAACATTCCCTCAATCTGGAAGACTTCCTATATCATTCCACTTCACAAAGGAGGTACCTCCCTGGAAATGTCAAATTATAGACCAATAGCCATCCTGTCCCCATAGCGAAAATCATGGAAAGATGCATCCACAAACAACTTCTTCACTATCTGACCTCTAATAATCTCTTGTCCAATGCCCAGCATGGTTTTAGTCCGTCCGCACCATAGTACAACTACTGCCCTCCTTTCCTTTATTGACTCAATCAACAACAATCGCAATAACAAACTCATATCATCTGCCCTCTTTCTGGACCTATCAAAAGCATTCGATATGGTCAATCATCAATTCCTTCTCAACATCCTTGAAACCCTACGTCTGGACACTCCAGCACTAAACTGGTTCAATTCCTACCTCACTGGTAGGCAACAAGCTGTCCTATGGCAAAACAGAATATCGGGACTGCTCCCGAATACCATAGGCGTTCCTCAGGGCTCAATACTGGGCCCAATTCTGTTTTCCATCTTCATAAATGACCTTCAATCAATCATCCCTAAATCCACCTGTATACAATACGCTGACGACTCCACCTTAATCTGCTCCGACGTCTCCCTCTCGAATCTCCAAATGACCACACAACATTGTTTTGCACTAGTTGAAAAATGGTTCACTGACTTAAAACTTCTACTTAACCCATCTAAAACCAAACTATTACTTTTCTTCCCCAACGTCTTCTCACCTCTAGGTAAAGAACTCCCAAACACTAACAACACAACCTTTCATATTAAATCCACTAATGGGACCCTCATAACCCCTGTCACCAGTACCAAACTGCTAGGTGTCACTATTGATCATAAGCTCAAATTTGATATACACATTACCCAAACAGTAAAGTCTGTTAACAAAAAACTAGGATCTATGTACAGAATTAAAAACTTCCTAACTCCCACTACCAAATTAACTATTGCTCGCACCCATCTCTCTTCCCTCCTCTATGCTTCCCCGATCCTCTCTTTTCTCAATAAACGTGAACTTAACATGCTCTCTCTTGCCTATAACCACATTGCCAGATTTATTACAGGTTCCCCTTATCGAACCCATCATTGCCTTAATCTGCTAAGACTTGGCTGGTTGGAACTGCCAAATCTCCTCAAACTTAGCCAACTCGCCGAAGCTTATAAAATTATCAACCATCCTGATAGAACTCCCTCACTGTGCAAAATTCTAACTCCATATACTAACCTCAATAGTCTCCGATCATCAAACAGCATCCAGATCCTAACCATTAAAGCAAAAACCTCGGGTGGGGATGCCCTTGATGAAAATTCCATGGGCAGGCAGTGGAACTCCTGCCAAACAACCTTAGACTTACTTCTTCGCTCTATCATTTCAAAGCTAACCTTAAAGAATATCTCTCCACACAATGGACATGCCCATGTCGAGAACCTGACTAACTACATATCTCTTTACTTCTAGGTCCACTTCCCTAGCCCATTTCCCTAATTGCAGATCTCTAAAATTTCTCTTTCCTTTTAGTAATAAGGAAAATCTCTGATTTCAGTCTATTTAACGAAATCAATGTTCTGTGTATAATTTCCTGTCTGTCCTTTAGTCTTATATAACATCTATGTAAATTTTCATTCCTGCATATGTAAGCTGTATTCTCTTGTTGTAACAATACTTTGAATCTTGCAATTTAAATATGTACTTCTATTGTGTATTGGAGCTTTTCTCCTCGGGCCTCTGCTGAAAACGGATATGTATCCAGTTAGACCAGCCCGGTTAACAAATGTAAAATAAATAAATAAAAAAATAAAAATAAATAAATAAAATGAGAGGGTTGTAATTTGCATAGGAGTCTGTGTTATCTGCATTTGAGGGTGCTTTGAAATTTCTTATACCATCACTTAGTAAGAGGTAATTTGTCTTTGAAAAATTCTTAAGCATTTTTGAGCTTGATGGGATATCTGATCTTATAATTACCATCAAACAAGACTCATTTATGATCCAATCTTAGTAGAGAGGACATCACTGGGAGGAGGGTGCAATGCTGTCCTATATTAGCAAGTACTATGTCCAGGAGATTTGAGTCTCTTATGGGTGTGCTGACTAGCTGTTTGAGAGCATTTTTATTGACAAAGTCCAAAAACCTTTGAGCCAGCATGTTTGTGGTCATGTATGTTTCTCAGTTGATGGTAGGATAATAAAAATCACCCATGAGTACGGTGTTGGACTGCATGGCAAGTGACTCCAGTAAGCCCAGGTATGTGGTATGCTTTTCCTGTTTCATGGTGGGGGACTTATAGCTAGCTATGATGTGGTAGGATGCTTTGCCTTTAGTTAATTGGACATGGAGCAGCTCAAGAGAATCATGCTGTCTGACCAGTCTCGAAGTGTACTTATCCTTAATGAAGATGGATACACCTCCTTCTTTGGTTCTTTTATGTTCAGTTTTTGGTCTGAACAAATGGAAGGCATTGTAGCCCTGTACAACACAGGTGCTTTCTGCACCTTTAAACCATGTCTCTGTGACTGTACAGATCTCAGCATCTCAACATCAGTGAGGAGTGCTTCCAGGGAGTGAAGTTTCTTGTTTAGACTCCTAGCATTAGACAGTAATACCTTTGAGATTATTTAGAGAGGATTTTGTTATGCTGGGAGGTTGGTTATTTTGACACTGCCTAAAAAAGGCACAATAGGGGTGGCTAATATCTTTACCAGTATCCAAAAGCCTAGAAGAAACAGGCGAAGGCTATCTCTGGTAAAGCAGCGTAGCCTGTCAACCACATCTTCCCAGGTTGACAGATATTGGATCCCATTGTACTGACACCAGAAGCTAAGCCAATTATTAAAGTTAATAATTTTTTGTTTGTATTGTGGCATCATCATTGGAGGAGGTAGAATGCTGCTTAAAGCTAGGCTTATGCCTGCCTACGACACATAATCTGAGAGCACGCATATCTGTCTTCATATAGTCCAGAGAGATAAGTCTCAAGTCATTCATCACCACAAGAATTAGGGTACTTGTGGTTGAGTGACTTAAGTGGTTGGGTGACTTAATGGATCCTGGCACCTGACAGGCAGCTAACAGTAACATGTTCCTTATCCAGCCTGGTGAGGGGAATATCTGTGTGCCTCACAATGGAGTCACCTATGACCAATACATTAGGCTTTGTGGTGTTACTCCTTATGGGCTTATTTGTTGAGACACTGGTGTGTTTGTTATTATGTGGTGTGGTTGTTTTTTTTTTTTGCATTGTTATGTGTGTACGTGTTTATGTGCCAGCCTTATTAAGAGTGGGGAGTTTGTGTGTGTGTTGACAACCTGTTTGTCATTTAAATTGTCCTTATGTGAGAGTTTTGACTCTAATTGCATAACTACATCTCTCACATAATGTATTTATTTGTTTCAGGGGTAACTGGTTATCAGTATACATGAGACAATTGCTACATTGCCTTAGGATGCCCATGTCTATCAGCTGGCCAGAAAGATGATGGTAAACAACCTGTCCATGATAGCAGGGCACTTTCTGTATGTTTTATTAAGGAAGGCAATGGGTTAGCTTGACAGGACTGTGCTGGTAGTGAGGAGACTACAAGAGGGACCTATACTTTCTGTAAGCTAAAGCTGATCAATAAGGCAATGTTGCTCAGTGCACAACTGAGTTGCTCCTAGAGCAGCAGAAAAGCTTGGAAGGTGTTCACTGACAGCTGCTTAGGGATAAACTGATCTTTTAGACTTTTACATCCATACAGGGCACTTCTAACTGCTGCTGAGTGAAGAGCAGTACCATGCAAAAGGGAGGCTTAAAATACGACCAAAGAGAAACATGTTTTAAGCTAACTACCAATCAGGAAAGTACACAATAAGCTCTCTACCAGGAATCCCCGATTCATACAAGTTAGATCAGCACACTTCTACCACAAGAATGCAGAAAAACACATTCTTAATGTAGAATAGCTGGTTTAATCCCAAGTATAACAAGACCAAACAAACTACCTACAACAGCCCTACAGACAGATACAATGTAATAAACTACAAAGTGGCAGGAAACAGTGCATTTTTAAACTGCTGAAGTACAGTCACAGTATATAAAAGAAATGGAAAAAAATACTTAGAGGCCTTTGTATGTTTTCTATCTCAGATAGACCAGGTAAACACCTACTGCCACTAGATGAATAATCCCACTCTTCCTAATGTAAAAGCACAGTAAAGGACTGTCTGGAGGGAAATGGTACCACAAACAAACTTAAAATATACAGAAACAAACTTAAAGATATAGATGCAGCAGTGTACTTTAAACAGTTTATAAAAGTGTGATCATTCAATAAAGGTACTCACCTTTGCATAAATGAGCCAAGAGCCACTCAGTTATAAAGAATTTATAGAGGCACTAAAAACAAGATAACCTGATTAATAAGCCCTCCAGCTAATAAAACTACATGCAGCAATCTGAAGTGTTTCCCCAACCTAAACAGACCAGGTTACTTCCCAGTGCACCAGATGTAAAAATCAACCGAACCTCTTGCTGTAAAAACAAGTGCTTGTTAGAGTGTAAAAATGTACTACTTTATTCAACAGCTAGCTAAATAATGAATTCAGATCAAGTAAATCAGCAGAACAGACAACAAGAGGCAAAACACACTTTTTCAATATAAGAACAAGGAAAACCAAACAAATAATTCAAGATATCAAAAGCACTGTAGAAAGAGAGTTGCTCATTCAGGTCAATTTACAGTAGGGGTGGACAGCTACATGGCACAAGAGCAGAAGGAAAATTAACTTGAAATGCAGAGAAGATTAAAGGGAGCTGAGTGGTATCTCTAAATGCAGGGAAGGTCAAAGAAAGCAGAGTGCTTGGGCAGGGTAAGCAGAAGATTATATGGTAAAGTGAATGCGAGAGAACCCAGGAAAAAGGCAAGAGGAGATGGTGACTTCCAGCAAAGCAATGGATTGATTTTGTGATAGAAGACCTGCAACAGTCAGGCATGACTCTCAAAGTAGGTTGGACAGTGGCACTGATTCAATAGAAGTGGCAATGGTTTCTGTGATACACTGACCCCATGTAAAAAATGGGTGGAAGGGGAGGTGATGATGATGTGCATTGTTAGGGGCATTATGTCAGATATTTGAACTATAAGGAAGCATTGAGAGGTAAGAGCAGGTTATAGAGCCATATGTGTTGTTTTTGCATAGACTGCATTCCAGGAGTCACCTCCTTTCATTGGCACCCCTCTGTCAGATATTAGCTTTGCTTAGCTTCCAAAAAATGTGTTGTCTGCTATCCTGAAACCCCCACCTTTGATGAGCTAAGCAGCAGTATTGTAGTTGCATGTGGCTTACACACACTACTGAATTTAAGCAGCAAAACGTTGTCCTCATCATTTTGTGCATGTGTGTGTGTGTGTGTGTTTGTGTGTGTGTGTGTGTGTGTGTGTGTGTGTGTGTGTGTGTGTGTGTGTGTGTGTGTGTGTGTGTGTGTGTGTGTGCGCGCGCGTGTGCACACACATGCACGTGTGTGCACACCTATGGGTATGCGTAACAGATATGTGCAATGACAATTGGACAATGAAAAAATATTATATGGCTCTTACTTGCTTCTTGCTTCTTGCCTGGATGGATTTGCAGTGTTCTTAAGACACTCAGTCTTGCTGGCTGGAATCAAAGTCTGGTTATATTTGCATTCACAGTCTGTTGCATACAGAAACTTGCAGAATGTACACTGATACAGCATCGGACTTTAAGAGCAGTAACCAATAACTTTTATAATAAACCAAACTGGACAAACGTTACAGCTTAAAAGTACTGTTCCAACTTTACTTCTCATATAGTACAGATGATGTGAGAGATATAACATTTACCTTGGGACTTGTGTCCCTACCAAACCTCTCTCACATAGCTGGATTTATACAGCTCTTTATATACAGTTTTAGTCCTGCAGAAACAATACTAAGCTTCCTTGTTTAACAATGTCTTGTAAGAGACCAGCTTTTCTGACAGTGTGAATATCCTGTAACAGTGTCCTGATGTCCATGTAGAAAAACATATTCTATTTGGAGAATTGCTTATCCTGTAGAAACAATACTAAGCTTAACATATGAGCATATGTTCTTGTGCCAATGCTAAGCATATCTTTTATGAAGAAAACATATTTTGAGAAAAACACATTGTCTGTATTTTATTTGGATCTGTGTATATGACCATATGTTCTTGTGTCATATCCTGTTTTTCCATGCAGAAAAACATGTCATTGTTCTTTAAAAGCAGATTTTGCATTTTGTTCTTGCATACATCCTGTTTGAGTCTGTAAGGGAATAATGTCCATTCTTTAAAAGCAGATTTTGTATTTTTGCTCTTGCATACATCCTGTTTTTGAGTCTGTAAGGAAGAATGTCCATTCAGCAGATTCCTTTTCCAAGCCATGGTCATTTAGTATGACTGCTGATCACATATTACTTAAACTTTGTTTCTGCATTTAAGCAAGCCTTTTCTTTCAGCATATTTACAACATAATTAATTTCAGACTAATATTAATAAAATCTAACAATTCCCTCTGTTTTTAAACATACTCAAAACATTTTATATAGAAAACACAAGAAACAAACCTTTAGTTTGATACAACAAATCAAAATGCAATTTTTAGTTAATACAATGATAGAGAAGTATGCACCTGTGTAAACTTGAAGGGCTGTAGTTTGAGTTGATTTTGCTTGTGTTTGAATCAAGACTTCTGCTGAATTAATTTCAACAAAAATCTCATGGTTCATCTTCTATATAACAACTTTGAATAACTCATTGTCTCACATTGTGGTATTTCCCAGCTATACTTTATTTCTACAAATTGCTTTTCATTGAATCCTAGTCAATCAAAACTATTTGGTAAAGCAGGCAAAAGAAACATATTTGCTGATTTAGGTAATATCTCAGAGAAGCATCACATAACTTTTCTCAAAGATCTAGGTGTAGTATTAGTGACTGGCATTTCTGAGCCACAGCTTTATACAGTAGTCCATTTGAATTATGCATGTGTTCCTCTGTACATGAATGTTCAATACACCGCTCATGCTGTTTCTGCATTTTCTGTGTGTTTCTATCAAAAAAACAAAAAAACAAAAAAATAATCCTTGTTTTCCCGCCTCTCCTCGACTAGTTTAGACCAGTTTACAGGCATTGCTGTATTCTGGGCTGTGGTGTAGTTCCTGTGTTGTCCATTACCTTACTTGGATAGAAGGAAGTTTCTTTCCTCACCAGTGGGAGTGGGGAGCCTTGAGCAGCCTACCTGTCCCTATAGGAAGTGACCTCAGCACAAGAAGCTGTAGTAATTGGTTGTTTTGGACCATTTTTAGCTCTTTTGTAGTTCACTGTTTAAAATCCGCCTCTGGGCGTTTTTTTCTGGCTATACTGCTCAGACAAGCTCCTCGTGGTCCTGCAGAGTGGTCCTAGCTACAGGAAACTCAGAAAAGTGACTACTTTCTGGATTTAAGTATCTGTGCTTTTTTTCACTTGGAATAGCTTCTGTAGCTTATCCTGAACTAGCTTGAACTGTTTTTTAACTGTTTGCTGCATTATTTTAAAATCTGCACTTAAAGTTACATTTTAGTCGAATTTGATCGAACGTTTGTTTGTTTGTTTGTTTGTTTAATTTAACTGTTGAGGCTGCCCACTAAAATGTGCTAGCCTGTGTAACTGATTTATCACTGTTTCTGCATTTTCTGTGTGTTTCTATCAAAAAAAACAAAAAAATAATCCTTGTTTTCCCACCTCTCCTCGACTAGTTTAGACCAGTTTACAGGCATTGCTGTATTCTGGGATGTGGTGTAGTTCCTGTGTTGTCCATTACCTTACTTGGATAGAAGGAAGTTTCTTTGCTCACCAGTGGGAGTGGGGAGCCTTGAGCAGCCTACCTGTCCCTGTAGGAAGTGACCTCAGCACAAGAAGCTGTAGTAATTGGTTGTTTTGGACCATTTCTAGCTCTTTTGTAGTTCACTGTTTAAAATCCACCTCTGGGCGTTTTTTTCTGGCTATAATGCTCAGACAAGCTCCTCGTGGTCCTGCAGAGTGGTCCTAGCTACAGGGAACTCAGAAAAGCGACTACTTTCTGGATTTAAGTATCTGTGCTTTTTTTTACTTTGAATAGCTTCTGTAGCTTACCCTGAACTAGCTTGAACTGTTTTTTAACTGTTTGCTGCATTATTTTAAAATCTGCACTTAAAGTTACATTTTAGTCGAATTTGATTGAAAGTTTGTTTGTTTGTTTGTTTAATTTAACTGTTGAGGCTGCCCACTAAAGTGTGCTAGCCTGTGTAACTGATTTATCACTGTTTCTGCATTTTCTGTGTGTTTCTATAAAAACAAAAAAACAAAAAATAATCCTTGTTTTCCTGCCTCTCCTCGACTAGTTTAGACCAGTTTACAGGCATTGCTGTATTCTGGGCTGTGGTGTAGTTCCTGTGTTGTCCATTACCTTACTTGGATAGAAGGAAGTTTCTTTGCTCACCAGTGGGAGTGGGGAGCCTTGAGCAGCCTACCTGTCCCTGTAGGAAGTGACCTCAGCACAAGAAGCTGTAGTAATTGGTTGTTTTGGACCATTTTAGCTCTTTTGTAGTTCACTGTTTAAAATCCGCCTCTGGGCATTTTTTTCTGGCTATACTGCTCAGACAAGCTCCTTGTGGTCCTGCAGAGTGGTCCTAGCTACAGGAAACTCAGAAAAGCGACTACTTTCTGGTTTTAAGTATCTGTGCTTTTTTTTTCACTTGGAATAGCTTCTGTAGCTTACCCTGAACTAGCTTGAACTGTTTTTTAACTGTTTGCTGCATTATTTTAAAATCTGCACTTAAAGTTACATTTTAGTCGAATTTGATCAAAAGTTTGTTTGTTTGTTTGTTTAATTTAACTGTTGAGGCTGCCCACTAAAGTGTGCTAGCCTGTGTAACTGATTTATCACTGTTTCTGCATTTTCTGTGTGTTTCTATCAAAAACAAAAACAAAAAATAATCCTTGTTTTCCACCTCTCCTCGACTAGTTTAGACCAGTTTACAGGCATTGCTGTATTCTGGGCTGTGGTGTAGTTCCTGTGTTGTCCATTACCTTACTTGGATAGAAGGAAGTTTCTTTGCTCACCAGTGGGAGTGGGGAGCCTTGAGCAGCCTACCTGTCCCTGTAGGAAGTGACCTCAGCACAAGAAGCTGTAGTAATTGGTTGTTTTGGACCATTTCTAGCTCTTTTGTAGTTCACTGTTTAAAATCCACCTCTGGGCATTTTTTCTGGCTATACTGCTCAGACAAGGTCCTTGTGGTCCTGCAGAGTGGTCCTAGCTACAGGGAACTCAGAAAAGCGACTACTTTCTGGATTTAAGTATCTGTGCTTTTTTTTCACTTGGAATAGCTTCTGTAGCTTACCCTGAACTAGCTTGAACTGTTTTTTAACTGTTTGCTGCATTATTTTAAAATCTGCACTTAAAGTTACATTTTAGTCGAATTTGATCAAAGTTTGTTTGTTTGTTTGTTTAATTTAACTGTTGAGGCTGCCAACTAAAGTGTGCTAGCCCTTGTAACTGATTTATCACTGTTTCTGCATTTTCTGTGTGTTTCTATCAAAAAAAACATCCTGCCTCTCCTCGACTAGTTTAGACCAATTTACAGGCATTGCTGTATTCAGGGCTGTGGTGTAGTTCCTGTGTTGTCCATTACCTTACTTGGATAGAAGGAAGTTTCTTTGCTCACCAGTGGAAGTGGGGAGCCCTGAGCAGCCTACCTGTCCCTGTAGGAAGAGACCTCAGCACAAGAAGCTGTAGTAATTGGTTGTTTTGGACCAATTCTAGCTCTTTTGTAGTTCACTGTTTAAAATCCGCCTCTGGGCATTTTTTTCTGGCTATACTGCTCAGACAAGCTCCTCGTGGTCCTGCAGAGTGGTCCTAGCTACAGGAAACTCAGAAAAGCGACTACTTTCTGGATTTAAGTATCTGCTTTTTTCTCACTTGGAATAGCTTCTGTAGCTTACCCTGAACTAGCTTGAACTGTTTTTTAACTGTTTGCTGCATTATTTTAAAATCTGCACTTAAAGTTACATTTTAGTCGAATTTGATCGAACGTTTGTTTGTTTGTTTGTTTAATTTAACTGTTGAGGCTGCCCACTAAAATGTGCTAGCCTGTGTAACTGATTTATCACTGTTTCTGCATTTTCTGTGTGTTTCTATCAAAAAAACAAAAAAACAAAAAATAATCCTTGTTTTCCCACCTCTCCTCGACTAGTTTAGACCAGTTTGCAGGCATTGCTGTATTCTGGGCTGTGGTGTAGTTCCTGTGTTGTCCATTACCTTACTTGGATAGAAGGAAGTTTCTTTGCTCACCAGTGGGAGTGGGGAGCCTTGAGCAGCCTACCTGTCCCTGTAGGAAGTGACCTCAGCACAAGAAGCTGTAGTAATTGGTTGTTTTGGACCATTTCTAGCTCTTTTGTAGTTCACTGTTTAAAATCCACCTCTGGGCATTTTTTCTGGCTATACTGCTCAGACAAGCTCCTCGTGGTCCTGCAGAGTGGTCCTAGCTACAGGGAACTCAGAAAAGTGACTACTTTCTGGATTTAAGTATCTGTGCTTTTTTTCACTTGGAATAGCTTCTGTAGCTTACCCTGAACTAGCTTGAACTGTTTTTTAACTGTTTGCTGCATTATTTTAAAATCTGCACTTAAAGTTACATTTTAGTCGAATTTGATCGAACGTTTGTTTGTTTGTTTGTTTAATTTAACTGTTGAGGCTGCCCACTAAAGTGTGCTAGCCTGTGTAACTGATTTATCACTGTTTCTGCATTTTCTGTGTGTTTCTATCAGAAAACAAAAACAAAAAAAAATCCTTGTTTTCCCGCCTCTCCTCGACTAGTTTAGACCAGTTTACAGGCATTGCTGTATTCTGGGCTGTGGTGTAGTTCCTGTGATGTCCATTACCTTACTTGGATAGAAGGAAGTTTCTTTGCTCACCAGTGGGAGTGGGGAGCCTTGAGCAGCCTACCTGTCCCTGCAGGAAGTGACCTCAGCACAAGAAGCTGTAGTAATTGGTTGTTTTGGACCATTTCTAGCTCTTTTGTAGTTCACTGTTTAAAATCCGCCTCTGGGCGTGTTTTTCTGGCTATACTGCTCAGACAAGCTCCTCGTGGTCCTGCAGAGTGGTCCTAGCTACAGGAAACTCAGAAAAGCGACTACTTTCTGGATTTAAGTATCTGTGCTTTTTTTCACTTGGAATAGCTTCTGTAGCTTACCCTGAACTAGCTTGAACTGTTTTTAACTGTTTGCTGCATTATTTTAAAATCTGCACTTAAAGTTACATTTTAGTCAAATTTGATCGAAAGTTTGTTTGTTTGTTTGTTTAATTTAACTGTTGAGGCTGCCCACTAAAGTGTGCTAGCCTCTGTAACTGATTTATCACTGTTTCTGCATTTTCTGTGTGTTTCTATCAAAAAAAAAAACAAAAAAAAATCCTTGTTTTCTCGCCTCTCTTCGACTAGTTTAGACCAGTTTACAGGCATTGCTGTATTCTGGGCTGTGGTGTAGTTCCTGTGTTGTCCATTACCTTACTTGGATAGAAGGAAGTTTCTTTGCTCACCAGTGGGAGTGGGGAGCCTTGAGCAGCCTACCTGTCCCTGTAGGAAGTGACCTCAGCACAAGAAGCTGTAGTAATTGGTTGTTTTGGACCATTTCTAGCTCTTTTGTAGTTCACTGTTTAAAATCCGCATTTGCACGGCTTTGTGCAGTTGTACGCATAGCGCATTGCTGGTTAAACAAGGTTAAACTTCTTCTGGCTCCGCCAGGTCTGCTCTTCAAATTTTCCCTTAAGGAAGCTCTACTCTTAGTATAATCAGACTACTCACTATATTATAAGCATAGCACTTGTTCTCAATACATCTCTACTAAGTAAGCACTCTTGTACTAAGTAAAGCACTACATCTACTTTTCACCCCTGTGAATATCCACTTCCCTTAAAGGTACAGCACTCACTTATACTGTTCTAGCATGTTGAGTGGTAGATTACTGGCATCTTCTCCAGTTCAGCTGGTCAATCTGGGTATATTGAGACAATGCTACAATTGTCTCATGTACACAGACAACCCTCTCCTCCTCCCAACAAACACAAATACATGTGAGAGATGCAACTATATAGCCAAACTGGAGGCTGAACTCTCTTAACTCAGGGCTGGCATGACAGGAGGAGATGGTAACCACACACACAACAATCCCAGTCCCACATAGACCTACCACAATTGCAAACCAAACACATAAAAACACAAAGACATACTCAGAGGCTCTAATAAAAAACTTACCAAAACAACAGAGGCTCCCAAAGCAGACATCCAAAAATCCACCACCTCAAAACAAAACACATGCAACACATACTTCAATAAATCAGTGTGTCAACCAATCACAGCTCGTAAGGCCAAACAACATGCCTGATACACTAGTAATAGGTGACTCTATAGTCAGACACACTGATGTCCCGCTGACCAGGCTGAACAAGGAGTGGGTGACTGTGAGCTGTCTATCGGGAGCTAGGATCCGCCACATAACACATGCACTCAATTCACTCCAAAGCAAGTACAAATATGACTCCGTCATTGTCCATGCTGGTGTGAATGACCTGAGACATACCTCCCTGGACTACATGAAAAGAGACATAGAGGAGCTCTCCGATTATGTAGCCCAGGCTGGTATGACCATGACCCTGAGCAGCATCTTGCCCTCACCAAGAATGATACCACAATACAAAGACAAGATGATCAGCTTTAATAATTGTCTCAAGTACTGGTGTCATTCTAAGGGGATCCAATGTCTGTCTGCCTGGGATGACATGTTGGGCAAGCCACACTGCTTCGCAAGGGATGGCTTACACCTGTCACCACTGGGCTTCTGGATATTGGCTATTGTTCTTGCCACCCCATAGTGCCTTTTTTAGGCAAGGCTCAAAAGACAAACCCACCTCCTTAGAAAACAAAAATGGAAAAAAACTAAGGGTAATGCTGCTCAACGCCAGAAGTCTAAATCTCAAGATGCAGGCACTTGATGCACTCCTCAGCATGGAGAACATCGACGTCTGTACAGTAACTGAAACCTGGTTCAAGGCTCCTGAGAGCACCCCAGTGCTACCAGGCTATACCTCGTATCATGCTTTTCGCCCCAAAACCCGGGCGAACCACAAGGAGAGGGAGTGTCCATATTCATCAAGGACACCCACACCTCCAGGTTAGTAGCAACACATGAAGCATCAGAGACCATACAGGTGCAACTAACCATAGGCAAAACTGCTATACAACTGGTAGCATGTTACAGACCACCCTCCCAATCTCAAGAACCCCACTCAGCCTTCCTGAAGACATTGGAGGATATGAATGTATCACAAAATACCATCATACTGGGAGACTTCAACTACCCAAACATAGATTGGGTACATTATTCTAGCCCTAATACCCTAGCCCAAAGGTTCCTGGAATTCATAAATTCAAATGCACTGGAACAACTAGTCACCTCTCCCACTAGGGGAGATAATATACTAGACCTGATCATCACAAACATGGGGACAAAATGCTCCACACCGGAAGTATACCCCTCACTAGTGAGATCTGACCACAAACTAATCACCCTGGATATACATATCCCACCTTCACCCCAGCACAAAAGACCACAGTGAAAAACTTCTCAAAAGCAGACTTCACTCTTCTTAAGACTGAGATGGTATCCTTTAAGCCCACTGTGCCAGTGGATACCACATCCCACAATGCCGAATCCTTCACAAATGCTTTCTATGGACATCTGCAAGAATGCATGGATCATGCAATCCCAAATAAATCCAAGTCCCTCTCCACCAAAGGCAAGCATCCTGTCTGGTGGACCTCAGCCATTAACAAATTGTATAACAAAGAAGGAAGCTACTGCACGTCAGAGCAAAATCCCATGAAGGGAAGACATCTCTGATCAACATTAGCAGAAAACTACGTTCTCTCATAAAAACATCCAAGGCCAACTTTGAGAGAAAAATCGCTAAGGACACTAAAGATAACCACAAAGCCTTCTTCAGCTATGTTAGAAACCTGGGCGGAAACCCTCAGATATGCTCAGAGTTGGTTCACAACAACAAAAAATACACTGAACCCACAGATATTGCCAACATTCTGGCTGACAGGCAGAGTGCAAATTTCTCCCCTCCCTCACCCCCAAAAGAAGAAATACTTATCCCAGCTGAATGTAATCTCCCTGTCATCTCAGATGTCCAAGTGAGAACCACCCTAAACAAAGCTAAAAACACAGCATCAATGGGACCTGACGATATCCCGGGTTGCGTGTTACGTGAACTCAAAGAGGAGCTAAACCCACACATAAAAATGCTATTTAACCTTAGCATTACTTCGGGATATGTACCTGAACACTGGTGTACAGCAACAGTGGTCCCACTCCACAAAGGGGGTGCCTCTACAGATCCTGGAAACTACTGCCCCATAAGCTTAACCAGCCTGGTCTGCAAAGCTATGGAAAGAATCATTATGGAACTCATAAACAGAGACATAGGGGACCTACAGACACTTGACCCCACCCAGTTCGGCTTTGTAAAGGACAGATCCTGCCTTTTGAACCTGGTTGACTTTTTCGTAACAGTCACTAGAGCCATTGATGAGGGCAAAGCAGTCCATACAGCCTACCTGGACTTGGCTAAGGCCTTCGACACAATACCCCACTCAGGCATCATAGATAAGCTCAACAGCTTAAACGTAAACCCTTATGTCACTAGATGGGTTGCAAACTGGCTAAAGGACAGAACCCATAAAGTTAAAATCACTGGAGCAATGTCAGACTCAAAGCCAGTCACAAGTGGTGTCCCACAGGGATCTGTCCTGGGACCCCTCTTGTTCAGCATTTATTTCTCAGATGTTAAAGCAAACATGGGAGGGCTGTGGCTGACAAAGTTTGCAGATGACTGCAAACTAGGCCATAGTCGATACACCAGCGGACACATACATCCTACAAAAGGCCTCACAGAAGCGGACAACTGGTGCGAGTCACGGCCTTAAACTAAATGCCAAAAAATGTATAGTCATCCCCTTTGGGAAAAACAAAGTACCCATAAATTATCACATAGACAGCAACCCACTGAGTATGGAAAAAGTAATCAGAGACCTAGGGACCCAAGTTGACAGCGACCTCTCATTTGACACCCACGTTCCCAAAGTGGTTAGAAAAACATTCTACCTTGCACACCTCATCATGAAGGGATTCACATCCAGATCCAAGGATGTCATTGTACCCTATACTCCTCCCTCATCAGACCCATGATTGAGTACAATGCCCCATTTGGTATGTACCTCACCCGGCATTTGCAACAGCTGGAGAGACCACAAAAGTACCTCACCAAGAGGATCAAGGGTCTCCAACATATGTCTTATTCTGCCAGACTAAAGAAACTCCAGCTCTATTCAGTAGCATACCACCTGCTCAGAGGTGATCTCTGCCTGACGTACAAGGCCATGTCCAATCAGGATCTGATGGACATGCTCCACCTCAAAAATCCAAATCCATCAGGACCACGAGAGCTAAAGACTTAAACCTCGGCACAAGTATGAATAGGACATGCTGGAGGGATAGATTCATAACCCAGAGGCTTCCCATGCTTTGGAACAAGATCCCAGTTTGTATTAGGCAGAGCCCCTCACTGACTCTCTTCAAGAGAAATCTTGATGAGTGGATGGGAGATCGTAAGTTTACCCCAGGGGTCACATCTGTGTCACTGCTAGACAGGGGCACAGTAAACTAATTCTATTATATAAGGGGACCTTCATTTTGTCACTACTAGACAGAGGCACAGTATTCTAAATTTATTCTGTACATTTTTTGTACCATTTCATGGGGTGGCAAAAGCCACATCACTATGGCTAGGCTTACAAATGCCCCAGGGCAGATAGCCTAGTACTATACTATGAAACTATGAAACTATGAAACAAAGAGATGAAGTACAATACATCTTAAATATAAAATGCTCAAAACATCAGCCATAAAAAATTCAGGCCTTTACTCAAATAAAAATTAGGGGTTAAGAGGGGCAGCTTCCCTTGCAGACACTCCCTTTGTACCATAATAAACTTCAGTACAGTAGTGATTTCTATAATGAAGATGTGCTATGCTTATAAACAAAAAGTACTAGTAATGTTACCATGTGATTATTTATTTAACTGTGTAAATAATCAGATGAGAGGTACATGGTAAGCAAATTCACTAGTGACTGCAGAATGTTGAAATACTAAACTGGAAAGTTTTGTCACGGACTAATTTTCAGTTGCCCTTAATGTTAGAATAAAACAGTAATACTGAAAAAGTACATTTATTAGTGATTTACCACTGCCCCTTATGGATGTGTACATTCAAGTGCATATAAAGGGGCCAACTAATACTTAACTCCTGCCCCCTTAGTTTATAGTAAAGGTTTGCATTTTTACATATTCCTTTATTAATATTGAACTGCAGACCCCACACTCAGTATCTAAAATAATGGACTTTGCACCCAGCAAACCTATGCCAGTATAAAATACTGCAACGTTGCACAGACCTATGTAATTTCAAGAATTAAATAAAAAACAGCCAAAACCGACAATGATAAATAAAAATGAAAAAGCAAAAAACCACCAAAATACAAGGGACAGAGATGAAAAGTTAAGTTCTTTAGCATAATAATGATTTAATAACCTCTTTTGCCATACAAATGACTTATCCAGAACAAATACATTGACAATCCATTTCATTTAAATATATCAGTTGAACCAATCACATTAAAAACAATTAAGCATTTAATTAATAAATCAATTTCTTAGAGACAAATAAACAAAAACAATCATTATAAAATATACAAACCATATAAAAACCTATGTAGAAAAAAAAAATATATATATATATGTATATATATCTACACATAGAAAAAACTTAACTAGAAAGCTGACTCAATATAACTCCTTCTTAACTTTAAGCCTTCTATTTTCTTTTAAAACACTTAATATTTATAACTTGTTTCAAATCAGAGTGTTTGTCAGCTCCAAACCTCACCTGCCAAAATGTCTCTTTACTCTCCAGCCTATTCTTCTAGCCCCCACCCCTCATATCAAGAGGTACCAGTTCAAGAATAGAAAAAATAAATTTTTTATGCTTGTTACAAAACCTAGAATGTTTATAAAGTGCATTATTTCCATCACCCTTTTTGATGGAATAAACATGCTCTTTAATTCTATCTTGTAGGCATCTGGTCGTTATTTGAATATAACAGGCATCACAGTCAGACCACCTATTAAAATACACTATACCTTTGGTGTTACAGTTATACCATCCTGGTATATTAAGGGTATAATTAGGATGTTCCACACTTATATAGGGCTCTTCAGCTATATAACGACACATGTTGCAGACTCCACATTTATAGATCCCTTTTCCAGATTTTTTTTAATGTGATTGGTTCAACTGATATATTTAAATGAAATAGATTGTCAATGTATTTCTTCGGAAGAAATCATTTGTATGACGAAAGCGGCTATTAAATCATTATTATTGTAAAGAATTTAGTTTTTTGTCTCTATCCCTTGTATTTTGGTGGTTTCTTGCTCATTTGAATAATTGTTGCTGATAACTTGTTTGGCTGAATGGTTCATTGTAAGACATAACCTTTTGTGATGTAAAAACACAAACACCCATTCATTAGGTATAATTTTGAGAGTTACAGTTATTAAGATTCTTATTCAGGTTGCATTTTTTTTAATTTTACCACTGTTTTCTCCTTTGATCTTTTCAGACAAATAATGAGATTTGTGAGTAGTCCAAGATCTATGAATCATGTTGCTTATTTCCATTATTTATATTTCCTTGAGGTATAAAAAAATTTTCCTACCAGCCTGAACTTCTTTCTACAGCACTGTACAGATTAATTGTTTGTTAGTCAGCCTTCATTTGTTTTTTTGATAGAAATCATGTACAATATTTTTCATGTATCAGAACTACCTATTACCTGTTTGTGATATTAAATGGTTATCTAGTATTGGTTAATTTGTGACTTGGTTTCAGCACTTTTGGTCTTAATATTTAATAGAAGGTTTAATTTATGGGAAGCAGTACTGGAGAAGAGATTTGCCTGTATTACAAAGCATTCTATATACAGTCAAAGCAGTTTAGCTATTGCAGTTGAACAGTGAAACCAGGCAATCACCACATGTTTGTATAAAAAGACTTCTTACATTTAAAGCTAATAAATTCAGTGTTTTGTTTATGCAGCTTACTTCAATAACAATGTGTTTATACAAATGCTGGTGAGTAGGGAAAAACTGGCCAGGGCACCTGAGAAGTTCCACAGTTTTTGACAAGTGCTGTGAGATCTTTGTCATCCACCTGAGCTATCACCAACTTTGGCAGATGGAACCTCAGTTTGACATCTCCTCTGAAGGGTGGCACACTGAGGAGTGTAGCACCTCCTTGTGCTGTTCTTCACTGTCAGTAATGTGAAATGAATCCAAGTACCTTTGGTATAGAATTCAAAACCTTTAAATGGTGGAGGTGCCTGGATACCATATATAGGGGTTTTAAAGTAAATGTAAGAGTTATCTGCAAGGGAATGTACAGGATTTTTCCCCAAGCAAATAAGGAAGACTCCATGGATGAGATCATGAATACAAGTGGCTGACATGGCATTGCTTCGTGTAGTATAACAAAAGTACACAGTACAGATTATTGTAAATTAGGAGTTCTCAGAATATAACCACTGCCTGTTTCATGTTGACATGATTCATTTAAGCTGGTTAAAGTAGTGTCAGGATGCAACCCCAACTACTGGGGATGCCTTTATTAAAAAAATATAAATAAAATAAAAAAATAAATAAATAAACAGTGCTAGGCATAAGATGCCATACTAGCTAAGGAAACGCACTTTATTTTTTGTAACAGAGAGTGGCAATGAAAAGGAATTGGAGCACAACATAGTATGATCAGAAATAATGTGCATATTCCTACATAGCTGCACTGTCTCAAGTGTGGTCTATAAAGGAATTTAATGTTGTATAATCTCAATAAGGTAGACAGAAGACAGATGGAGGTACCCTTTTGATTTACATCCCCCTATAATACAGTGGCAACTTGGTAACATATGGTCTCATAACGAGTACTGTACTGAAAAGAGAATTTTGATCCAGACATAATGACAGGTAGTACTGCATTAAGGAGTTGAGATAATGCAGTATGGACTATCATATTATAAAGGAAGCTTCCTGTGTGTGCTATGTACCTCCAGTAATGGAAGTGACATAGGGTTATCTCATGTTCTAATTTATGTAGAACAGTCCTGATTTGGGCACTTGTGTCCTGTGAAAGAACATCACAGAGATTTTTTGGACAAAAATGTTAAGTTTCCATCAACAGGTACATAAAGCCATTTTTTATATTTCAAACACCTAAATATTAAATAAAACAGCATAAGCAAATCATTTTAGTTACTTAATGTATATAACTATGAACTGCGGTGGTGGTGCTGCGGTAGCGTTGTCGCCTCATAGCAAGATGTTGTCCCGTTCGATTCTCAGCAAGAGCGTCTTCTGTGTGGAGGCATACGTGAATGGGGCGTGCCTTCGTTGAAGGTTGTGCATCAGGGCTGGTAACCCGGTACGTAAAAATCCACTACCAATCATTAGCGGACCGGAGTTCCACTGTGACGACCCCTAACCAGGAAAAGCCGAAAGACACAAATGTATATAACTATGATGGAGCTTTTCTCCATGGGCCTGTTCTGAAAAGCGATTACTTATGACACAGTCAGACCTTCCTGGTAAGCAAATGGAAGTAAATAAATTCCACAAAAATGAACTTTTATTTTAGAAATAAACTGAAGTCCAGTCTTTTGCACTACCCGTGGTTTGTCCTGCAAAATCTAACATTTGCATAAAACAGTGCCACTTTGGACACTTGAAGAGGTGGCAACCCTAAAGTGACACTGCATAATTGCTGCAAGAACAGACTATCAAGGACACCCACACCTCAAGACTGGTGGCAACGCACGATGCATCGGAGACCATCCAGGTGCAATTAACCATAGGCAAGACTGCTCTGCAAATTGTAGCATGTTACAGGCCACCCTCACAAACTCAGGAACCTCACATGGCCTTCCTGAAAACACTAGAGGGGATAAATGTATCACCAAACACCATCATACTAGGTGACTTCAATTACCCTAATATAGACTGGGAACACTACTCAAGCCCAAACACCCTAGCCCAAAAGTTCCTGGAATTCATAAACTCAAATGCCATGGAACAACTAGTCACCATCCCCACAAGAGGAGATAACATACTTGATCTCATCATCACGAACATGGGAGCACAATGTTCAACACCGGAAGTATACCCCTCACTGGTGAGATCAGATCACAAACTAATCTCGCTGGAGGTCCTCATCCCACCCCCACCTGAAATAAAAAAGACCACAGTAAAGAACTTCTCAAAAGCCGACTTCACACTTCTAAAGACTAGTGTGGTCTCCTTTAAGGCCCCCGAGCCAGTGGAAAACAGTACTCAAGCCGCTGAATCACTTACAAACACCTTCTACCAGCACCTGCAGGACTGCATGGATAAGGCAATCCCAAACAAAACAAAGACTCTTAGTACCAAAGGCAAGCGTCCAGTCTGGTGGACCCCAGCCATAAACAAACTCTACAATAAAAGGAGGAAGCTACTACAAGATAGAGCAAAATCCTTAAAAGGTAAGACACCCTTGATCACTATAAGTAAAAAACTAAGAGCTCTCATAAAATCATCCAAAGCAAATTTCGAGAGAAAATTAGCTAAAGACTCAAAAGACAATCATAAGGCCTTCTATAGCTATGTTAGAAACCTAGGAGGAAACTCCCAGATATGCTCAGAACTAGTTCAAAATGATGTGAAGATTACTGATCCTACAGACATTGCCAACATACTGGCTGACAGGTTCAGTGCAAACTCCCTCCCCCCCAAAAGGAGAGATATCTATACCAAACGATTGCAGCCCCCCAAACATCTCCAGCGCCCAAGTGAGAACTGCTCTCTCCAAAGCACAAAACACAGCATCCATGGGACCTGATGGTGTCCCCGGCTGTGTGCTCCACGAACTCAATGAGGAATTAAACCCACAGCTAGGACAGCTGTTTAATCAAAGTCTTACCTCTGGATACGCCCAGGAGTGGCGCACTGCAACTGTGGTCCCACTTCACAAAGGCGGTGCCTCCACCGACCCTGTAAATTACCGCCCATTAGCTTGACAAGCCTTATCTGCAAAGCCATGGAGAGGATCATAATGGACCTCATAAATAAAGACATAGGAATTTGCAGACTTTGGATCCAACCCAGTTTGGCTTTGTCAAAGGCAGATCATGCCTTTTAAACTTGGTTGACTTCTTGAAACAGTCACCAAAGCCATTGACGAGGAAAGGCAGTCCATACAGCCTACCTCGATCTGGCTAAGGCCTTGATACAATACCCCACTCGGGTATCATTGAAAAACTCATCAGCTTAAATGTTAACCCATACATCACAAGATGGGTTGCAAACTGGCTGAGTGACAGAACCCACAGGGTCAGAGTTGCTGGCGCCATGTCAGACTCAAAGCCTGTCACAAGTGGTGTCCCACAGGGCTCAGTCCTGGGCCCACTCTTGTTTGGCATCTACTTTTCCAAGTACAAGCAAACACAGGAGGGTTATGGCTGACAAAGTTTGCAGATGACTGCAAACTGGCCATAGTAGAAAACACATCTGACACAGATATCCTTCAGAAGGGTCTCACAGAAATGGATAACTGGTGCCAGAGCCACGGCCTGAAGTTAAATGCCAAAAATGCATAGTCATACCCTTTGGGAAAAACAAGGTTACCCCTAGCTACCAAATAGGTGGCAATCCACTGAGCACAGAAGAAGTTATCAGGGACCTGGGGACCCAGGTTGATAGTAGTCTGTCATTCGACACCCATGTAGCTAAAGTAGTTAGGAAGACCTTCTACATTGCCCACCTTATCATGAAGGGATTCTCATCTAGATCAAGGGAGGTCATAGTCTCCCTTTACTCATCACTCATCAGACCAATGATTGAGTACAATGCCCCATTCGGGATGTATCTGACCCGACACTTGCAGCAGCTGGAGAGGCCACAAAGTTCCTCACCAAAAGGATAAAGGGTCTCAAAAATCTGTCCTATGCTGCCCGACTGAAAGAACTCCAGCTCTATTCAGTCGCTTACCGCTTGCTCAGAGGTGACCTTTGCCTAACATACAAGGCCATGTCAAACCCAGATTTGATGAATATGCTTCACCTCAAAAATCTAGATCCATCAGAGCCACAAGGGCGGAGACTTAAACCTCGACACGGCTATTAATAGGGCGTGCTGGAGGGATAGATTCATCACCCAAAGACTCCCTATGCTGTGGAACAAAATCCCGGTACATGTGAGGCAGAGCACCTCGCTGGCCTTGTTCAAGAGAAATCTTGACCAATGGATGGGAGATCGCAGATATACCCCAGGGATTACCTCAGTGTCACTGCTCGACAGAGGCACAGCAAAATAATGGGTATAGTTCCCCATACTAAAGGGGTGGCGTAAGCCACAAAACGATGGGCTAGGCTTGTAAATGCCCTCGGGCAGATAGCCTAGTATGAACCTATGAACCTATGAACCTATGAACTATGAAGTCAGGTGACAGCACACACATAAGAAAATGATGTATTTATGTTTTGGTGATTTGCCTTTGGGACAAGATGTTACAGAGTATGAGGCAGTAAACAGTATAGGACACTAGTTCTCTCACTGTTCTGACATTGCTCCCATGTGAGTATTTTGGAATGGCAGCCATAGAATGAATGGGATCATGGAGGACTAATGGTTGTCAGGCTGGGAATCAGTCACTCATTAGGCATTATAGATTGTTAGAAGGATGACAAAACACCTACCCAGTATCATTTCAGTTATCTGTTTACAGATAACCACAGTGGGACCAGACACACATGCATGCAACTGTAAGGTAGAAAGAGAAATAACAAAAACGTGCTGAAGAACAAATTGTACAATGCAGTAACTCATGAAGATGTAGCATGATGTACACTAGGAAATTCACTTGACAAATAGACAGAAGTACAAAAAAAATGAAATTAAAGGAATAGATGTGCGTCTGCTAATGAAGTTAATATCACTCATATTTCTACAGAATTAGAAGCAGTCAAATCATAAAATTCATGGCACTTGGCTGTTATTTAGAAGTCAGCAATATAGACTAGAAAATGAAGATGTAAGTTTTTCAGAGCTACCAACAGGCCAGGAAGCCATTACAATACATAAAAAACAATAAAACATGAAAAGAGAGAGAGAGAGAGCGAGAGAGAGAGAGAAAGACTGTTTCTACTGCTGTTTGAAACTTGCATCATTCATATGCTTTCTGCAGAGCTAGTGGCAGTCATGTCATAAAATCATTGCACTTGGCTACCCTTCAAAAATCAGCACAAAATAAAATACAAGACAAGCAGACAACTTTCTTTACTAATGTTTTAACTTTGCATTGTTCATATGCTTTCCTGCAAGGTAGTAGCAAGTTACGATATAAAATTCCCGAAAGGCTACTACTATCTGAGGATAACAAGCACAGGCAAAAACTAATGAATGACTCAGTGACAGCTCTTGTGACTGCAGCTGCAATTTGAGATAAAATATGCCAAAGATCTTTGAAACTTCCTGCAGGCACTCCACCCTCAACCACCACAGCCAAGGCTGGGACATGCTCAGAAAGCCAGACTGAAACTGTAAATAAAGACAAGAATTAAACCAAAAAAAAATCTGGAACTGTTTGTAGAAATCCAGCAATCCTCAGGTGGAAACAGAGCACAACAGTTGACTCTTGACAACAAAAGCACTCTAAAATGCTGGTGTGAAGTAATCACCTCACTATAAATAATGTCACTATAGGTCTTTCTGAGATCTTGCCCCCCTTTCAGGCAAACCATATTGATAATGATAAGGGATCCCGGGCTGCCAGTTACTTTCGTACGTCTCCTGTATATTTCTCAACTGTCCAGATTTTCACAGAATGTCCAGATTTTTGCCTTATATTTTTGGTCTGCTCTACATAAAATCTGCAGTTTTTTAGCAACTCTCTGGGATAATACAAGGACTGAAGTCACTAAATAATGACATACATTGGCTTTTTATTAGTGTAGTACCTCTCAGACCATTCTGCGCAGATGTAGGTGTGTGCTAGTGATTGACAGGTAAAAGGGCAGTGTAGTCATATTGGAAACATACATGACTGACAGCCATGCAGATGTGGCATCAGTATTCATTGTCTATTCGTACTTTAACCTTTTTCTCAATGTAGTGCAATCTCGGAGTTGGTATACTTAATAGTGGGGGGTGTGGGGGCACAGGAGGGCTTGACCCCCTGCAAAAATGAATAAAAATATACATTACAATGCTATGTTTTTTTCCTTTGTTTTTGTAGGGATGCCAGCCCTTCTGCACCCCCCCCCCATGTGGGGGCTGCCCACCCGCACCCCTTAATTAAATATACCAACTCCAAGATCGCATTGCATTGAGGAATGCATGCTAACTTAAATCCTGTTATTCTAACAACTTTCTAAGTTTATAAGAGCAATATTTAAAATTTCCCCCTATTTTTGGGCATTTGCCCGCCATTATTTCAGGCTTTGTCCAGATTTCATGCACTAAGAGGTTAAAAGGTATTCTCCTCTCCCTGACATTTTTGCTTTCATACAACACCTGCAGCTGATCCAGCAATTTTTGCAGAGATTACAAAATCCCCAGGTGGAAACCAAGCATTGTGCCAGACTGCAGCAACAAAAGCCCATACATTCTCTGAAATGCTAGCTTTACTAGCTATATACAAGCTGTATGTCATGTTTGCAAAGGCAGGTCACAATAAAAAAGTTCAGGGATTATAATGAGGCACTTTGCTACAAGGCACAAACATGCAGTCCCAGGAGAATGCCTCATTTAAGAGGGTATATTATATACTACCTTTGACTATGAAGGAATCACACTGACATAATGGTCAAATTGCTGTTTGATGGCTACTGAGCTGAGTGTCTTCCCTCCTAACAAACCACATCAATAATCATTTGCTTTCAACATGGTCAATCTAAAAGCCCTCAGATGGAAAGCAAAACATTGTACCTTCCAGTGGCAACAAAAGACTCCTTCTAAAATGCTTTTTATAGCAGCAGCATGCATATGTCTTCGTATTTATTGTGTGTGTGTGTGTGTGTGTGTGTGTGTGTGTGTGTGTGTGTGTGTGTGTGTGTGTGTGTGTGTGTGTGTTTATGTGTGTCTGTAAATAGTATGTGCACATCAGTACATACATGTGTGTGTGTGTGTGTGTGTGTGTGTGTGTGTGTGTGTGTGTGTGTATGTGTGTGTGTGTGCACCAGTGCACTGCAATCCTAAATTTTAACTTTCATCTTTGCTTTCTATATTCAGAAGCAGCCACCATCCATAACTCTCAACAAATCGGGACAAATCCAGAAATAAATATGGAGTGGCCCAGACAATCAGGAACACTTAAAATATCACTTAAAATATTAATACTATTAACTTGAGACACTGACAGAATAAGAAAAGTGAATCAATGTACATTTTCTGAAGTAAAAAAAGTCTATAACTGTACTAGTATAATTATGGAATGTAATTCATTCACCACCTTTTCTTCAAAAGTCATCAGCCAGTCACCATCCATAGCTCACCATGCAACAAATCAGGGACAAATCCAGAAGTAATTAGGGACAGTCATGAACACTTTTTAAAATATTAGTGCTATTAATTTGAGACATAGACAGAAGAAAAGTGAATCAATATACATTTTCTGAAGTAAAAGAAGACTATAACTGTAATAGTGTCATGTCATTATTTTGTTTTATTCACCACCTATTCCCCAAACATCTTCAGCCAGTCACCAGAAATAATTAGGGACAATCAGGGACACTTAAAATATTAGCACTATTAACTTGAGACACAATAAAAGAAGTGAATTCACATGCATTTTCTGAAATCTATAATTATTGCCACTTCTTCTTTCAGTTTTTCCCAGTTAGGGGTCACCACAGCAGATCACCTGTCTGCTCATGATTGACAGTGGAGTTTTATGGTGTCGAGTTGCCAGCCCAGCACTGAACCTTCCACAGAAGGCACACACACACACACACACACACACACACTCATGCCTGGGCCAATTTAGAGTATCCAATCAACCTACAGCATCTCTTAAACCCAAGCGACCACAGGGAGGACATGCTGACTCTGCACAGAAGGCACCCCAGTCGAGGATCAAACCAGAGAACCCCTTGCTGTGAGGCAGCAGTGCTAACCACTGCACCACCATGGCTGCCCATAAGTAATTACTGTCACTATTTAATGTAAATTAATTTACCAGCTTTTCTCAAAAAATAAAAAGTAAAAACACTTTAGGGGGATTAAGAGGGGCAGGCTTTATCCTGACTGGCATAATGTGGCAGAATTTGTAAGCAGTATAAAAACAGTGTTATTCCCTCTGTACATTAATGCACTGCTGCATACCTCTCAACCTCGTATACATTAATGCACTGCTGCATACCTCTCAACCTCGTATACATTAATGCACTGCTGCATACCTCTCAACCTCGTAGCACAAGAAGTCTGGACAAAGTTTAAAATAATGGGGGAGGGGGTTTGACAAAGGCCCAAAAATAAACACAAGTTGCTCTCTTATAAACGTTCCTATAAAGGGAAACAAGATTTGTGTTGTTAGCATGTATTTTGTGAAGGATAGCGAAAGTCTGAAACTCAAATATACATCCTTATTGTTATTAGAATTATATCCACAGTGATTTCCAGTTATGAGCTACAAAGACCAAATGCATGGGACAAAAATCTAGACATTCTGTCCAAACCTTAAAAGCTGAAATAGGCATATGATACCTCTCTCAACCTCTTAGCACAACTGCACAAAAAAAAAAAAAAAAGGATGTCCTCATTTCTCCCAACTCTCAAAAATGTCTGGCAACAGTAACGTCATATTACCACATAAAAATTTTATTAAAGATGTGCTTTTATTCGACACCATAGCTCTCAATCAATCTGACTAATCAGCAACAAATCTCCAAAAAATCAGGGATAAATACAGAAACAATCAGACACAATCAGGGACACTCTTAAAATATTAATATTATTAACTTGACCCATCGACAGAATTACAGAATGTGAATTAACATACACTTTTCTGAAATAAAAGAAGCCTATAACTCTAATTATCGTCATTATTTATTAAGGGTAATTCACAAGGGTATTTCATCCAAGGTAATTCATAAGGGTATTTCATCCATGAACAAGGAGGTCATAACATCCTTGTACTCCTCCCTTACCAGACCCATTATTGAGTACAATGTCCCCTTCGGAATGTACCTTGCCAAGCAAATACAGCAGCTGGAGAGACCACAGAGGTTCCTGACCAGGAAATTCCAGGGTCTCAAGCACCTGTCCTATACTGATAGGTTAAAAGCCCTGTCCCTCTACTCAGTCTGATACAGACTGCTCAGAGGTGACCTGCATCTGGCATACAAGGCCATCTCAGACCCAGAATTGATGGAATTGCTGCATATCCGTTAAGTCAAACTCCACTCACACAACCCAGATTCAAGGCCTCAACCTGGTCTGTGACTTAATAGAGCTTGTCAGTGGGATAGATTTCTGTCCCAAAGACTCCCCCCATCTATGGAATAGTCTCCCTTTCCATATCAAACATAGTACCTCTCTAGCCCTCTTTAAAAGGAACATGGACAACTGGATGAGAAATAGAAAATACACCCCTGGGATCCCACCTGTGTCCCTGCTGGACAGTGGAAACAGGTCCTGACTTTGTGGAAACATGGGCAAAATTCTTGGCTAGGCTTATAAGGGCCTCTGGGCCAATAGCCTAGTATCATCCTATGAACTAATGAACAGCCTTTTCTGCAAGACTCATCAGTCTTAGGATGGATTAAAAGGGATAGAACTAAAATTTGAGTCAAAACCAGAGACATTTGAGTGGTATGCTCTCATACCTCTCAACCTTTTAGTGCAAGAAATCTGGACAAAGCTTAAAATAATGGGGGGACAAAGGCCCATAAAATAGGAACAGATTTTAAATATTGCTCTTAAAAACTTAAAGAAATGCTAGACTAACTGGATTTGGAAGGGCATGAAGTCTGAAACTTAAATTTATGTTGTTATTTAGGGACTTCAGTCCTATGTGATTTTCTAGAAAATGGACCTCGCAGTGGTGCAGCAGTTAATGTTGTTACCTCCCAGCAAGATGTTCTCTAGTTTGATTCTCAGCTGGGGTGCCTTCTGTGCCGAGTCTTCATGTCCTACCTGTGCTCGTGTGGGTTTCTGCTGGATGCTCTGATTTCCTCCCACTTTACAAAGGCATGCGTCTAGATCATTTCTCCCTGGGCCTTTGCTGAAAATTGGCTCATTCCAAGTCGGACTTTT
Source organism: Protopterus annectens (assembly GCF_019279795.1). Taxonomy (NCBI): domain Eukaryota; kingdom Metazoa; phylum Chordata; order Ceratodontiformes; family Protopteridae; genus Protopterus; species Protopterus annectens. The sequence continues at coordinate 247,173,120 of NC_056744.1, forward strand.
CCAGTAAACAAATGCTAAATAAATAGAAAACAACTTTACGTAGAATAGACCAAAAATATGAGGCAAAAACATGGACCTTCTGACAGGCATGTATGCTCTACAAACTCACACAGAAAATAGCCAAATGCCAGCCCAGTACTCACTATCCTCCACTACTTAAAATTTCTAGAGAGTGGGCTGGTAGTGGATGACTTACCTTCTTAGAACGTGCTGTGTGTAGCGTCTTTTTTCCTTGTCATCCATTCCATTCCTCTGGCTGGGCTTGTGGGTTGGTCTGGCAAACTCACCCTGTCTCAATTGCTGATTGTTAGAGGTAATGGAGGAGTTGATGTCGCTGCAGGTAACCTGGCTGGCATTGAACTCTTTTTTTTTTTTTTTTTGTTAAAGAATTAGGAGAACTCAGGAGTCAGGAATAAAAGTAAATTAATTAAATTAGCAGCTCAGTTTAACAGGCTATTTTAAATGTGCTGCTGCACCTGTCACTGAGGCAAACAAACTATTAAGTTGGTTGGGGGGAGACAGACCAATACACCTGCTTAATGCCTTACTTTGATGCCTGGGGGGAAAAAGTGCCAGTAGTGGAATATGCCCCCACACTCTTAAAGGAATGGAAAAAGCCAACCAACAATGTACATGAATGCAATAATGCCACTAATCCATGTGCATCACGACCGCTTTGAAGATGTAAACAAGTTGGTGGGCCATAGGCCAGAATCATCAGATCATAATCCAAATTCTGAATCTATATATATATATATATATATATATATATATATATATAGCCTTTCTGGATCCAGCTCTGGACACATGGATGAAGTGACATTCAGATGCAGAGACATATGGCTGTTGCAAATTCCCTGTAGGCAAAGAGAAGCATGCAGTGCCATGCTCACAGCTAAATGATCAAATACACTGTCGGAAAACAATGTGCATTGTCAAGATGGGCTGGCAGTGTGCATGTCATTGGCATTAAAATTCAGTGCACATCGGGCAGTGCCTTTATTAGTGGTATGTGTGTGTGTGTGTCTGTACCATTACCAACATCATAGTGTTTAGGGTAAATTACCTAAAGCACATGCTGCAGAATAGGTGTGAGTCATCTGTGCTATAGTACATTTCTGCATATTGTGCTTACATAAGCATGCACTGTCTAAAAAGCACAAAATACAGCTGAGTAAAAAACAATTTCTTAAATGTGTGTACTTTATTAATGTACCTTTCAAGTGTACCTCATTATGAGGAACCTTGCTCATTTTGAGTCTTAAGGAGACCGTGTTCCTTGTTGCTCCACATTGGAAGGGTCTATCACACATTCCTTGTAAATATTTTTAACTAATGTTCATAGCAAATAACACTTAACCATGTTAATTGATCAAAACATCCTTATAGAAGTACAAAACAACATATTTAACCATTACCAAGCACAATATATTTAGGTTCTATGAAAACATGCATGCGAAGAATCATGCAAGAAAAAATATCTTGAAAATGAGAATTAACACCATAAAAGAATAAAATCAAGACAGTCACTATGGCCAGACACACCCGTCGGCATGGACAGGAGACTACCATCTGTTGTATCACTTCTCCCAGTAGCCTTCCTTCAGGAGTCCTTTCTCTGTAAAATAAACTTCTGTCTCAGTATACAGACTCACACTACCCTTGAGGGTCAGAAGCATCTTTGGCTAGCTGCATCAAGTTATGTAAAGTAGGGTCAAAGAGCTGTGCCTGTCTAAACTCTTTCTCAGTGACACTCTATATCCAAAGGAAGTTGGGAATGTTCTGACAGTGGTGCCTCAAATTCAGGCTTGGTAGTACCACTAAACTCTCCTCTTGAAATAATCCCTTATAAAAGAAGTCAAGTACTCTTCAACAGTCAGGATACATTTTCAGAATCTCTACTACTGACTACCCCCCTAAAAACAGTCACATTACCAGCCTTGAATAGAGGTGTGGGTACTGCATCTGTCTCAGCTGGGTAGCTTCACCATGTGCTTGCCTTCTTACACAGGTGTGAAGCCTGAACTCAAGCTGCTTCATCTTATATGCTGCATCACTCATCACATGTTCCATCTCTAACTCAAGTCTCTGTAATTTGAAATGGGTATCAAACACCTGGGGATGGAATGGACTGCTTTCTCCTGTATGAGACACACTCACAGTACCTGCAGGTTGTCTCCAGATGTAGTGGGCTGTATTCCAGTTATATATAAGGCTGCTATCGCATAAAGTGTAGCTGGTTCTATTGGCCTGGGATGATCCTATGATCCAGTGCCCCCCCCCCCCCAAAAAAATGGTACTTCAATATAATAAGCCATAGATCTACCCACCCCCCCCCGGGAAAAAATAGACATTCCTTCCACTGGCACACCAACCAGATGGCCAGATGTGACATCCTCCCCGTCCAGACTAACCCATTCAGGTCTTGTCTCTGAGCCCTGCTTCCAAACCTCCTTTAGCATATTTTATTAGGGGAAAAAAGCCATTTCTTCTTCAAAATTTTAACAAACAGTTGCAACAGTTTATACTCACCTGCAGAGAGCATTTCAGCACTCATGTTTTAGTTTAAAAAATGTATTAATGTTTTAGTTTAAAAAATATATTTTAAACCATAGCAAACTTCTTCTTCGTCTGGCTTTTTCCCAGTTTGGGGTCACCACAGCAGATCACCTGTCTGCTCATGACTGGCAGTGGAGTTTTACAGTGCCAAGTTGCCAGCCCAGCACCCAACCTTCCACAGAAGGCACACACACACACAGCATGTCTTTGGGATGTGGAAGGAAACCAGAGCACCTGGAGGAAACCCACACAACCACAGGGAGGATATGCAGACTCCACACAGAGGGCACCCCAGCCAAGGATTGAACCAGAGAACCTCTTGCTTTGAAGCAGCAATGCTAACCACTGCACCACCATGGCCGCCCTTTAAACCATAGCAAACTGGTTGCTACAAATGCAGCAAACAGTTGCTACAATTTATACCTTGCCTGCACAGAGAGCTGAGCTATAGCACTCAGTTTTAGTTTAAAAAAAAAGATTTTTTTTTTTACTTTTAAATTGCAACAACTGTTTCCTACAATGTAGAAAGCAGTTGCTACAGTTTAGATCATACATGTAGTACTACAGTGCTCAGGTTTGACTGCAAATGCAATATCAGCCTTTGAAAGCAAGTATTACATTAAAGAGCAATCAGGATTGGCTGTTCATGCCTCCTAGCATTTTGCACCCGGGGCTGTTGTCCCTCTCACTGATTACACTTGACAGCAGGCCATCCAAGCCCCAGGTATAGAGGTCTGCACTTTATGCTATCATGATGAATAAATAACAGCACTGTATATTTATTAATGACAACCTAAAACAGTATTGTAAACTGAGTTTAAACTTGGGGAGTGTGGTATTCAAACCTACAATCAGTGACTACTGTAATACTGTATTTTTCCCTTGGAATACAGCATAATGCAAGCAATCTAATCTTTCCTTTTACACTTTATAGATAGAGGTTCACTGTTACAATGACAACAATCTTCAGTATGCTCTTGTTGTCCCTGGTTTATAGGTTTTACTTTATATTGCAATACTCACTTCATCTTAAACAAGTACTGTATAGTTTGGAAGTGTGGTTTTCTAAATTACAACCCCTGTCTACTCTGTAATACTGGACTGTTGTTTTAACTTAAATATGAATGCATACATAATTTTGCTTTACAATGGATACATACTGAATGTGATACAAGTGTTTACCGTAATAAGCTGTATTTCCTCAATGCTAAAGTAACAGTACTGTTTGGAAACATACATACCACTTGTGTCTCGCATCCTTCTCAATCTTTCTTCATAAGTTTGCTCATTCAGTAATCAATCCGTATTAGCTGTGGAAAAAAACAGAACACAACATAATACATTAAGAACACCAATCCTGAACAAATGCAGCTGCTACCTTTTTCAAGCAGTGCCTGTAAGTGATACTTACACATCTGTGGAGTGCCATCTCCTACATTCCTTGATCTAATGGTCAAAGGTATCCCTCTTCCTCATCCTGAGGTCTCAGTAGTGATTCCTACATTGTTCACTAGTGCGAGAGATACTGTTAACACTGGACAAATCCGGGGCCAAAGTATTCCATGGATGTGATTTGTAATCAGACACATGATAGTGCTCCTGCAACAGATGGGGATAATAATCATTCACTAGGAGTCCAACAAACACTTTGGACTCCTGCACACCTCACCCTTGAGACCAAAATATCAAAACATCTCCTTAAACACCAGCCATGTCTAATGCAGATGAAAACCAATCTATAATGACTTTCCCCACCAATTCCAGTTATGAGAATGCACACTGTTGGACTTTGCAATATTTGAAAATGGTGCACGATGTTTAGCATTGCACAAACACAGGCAATGTGTTTGCGTGATGGGAACCAATAACAAGAAGTTAATTAATACAGATATTATTTTATAAGTACATAATTGACAATATTAGTGTGTCAGCCATCATGAAAATAATTATGATATAAGAAATACAAGTTTGACTGCTATAATCGAGGGTGACTCTAATGTGAAGTGGGACACCATTGAAAAAAGACAGTTGTCTGTTGCATTAGAACCTTATCCATGGTAGTCCTACATTCACAGCTGCTGACAGTAGAAGGATTAAAAAATACATTTGTATGTTTAATTTCATTGCTATCTAATGCAATATGACATTAGTAAAAAACAAGTTGCAATCCTTGCATCAGAACCCAGGACCATGTGAATTTCAGGCCAACACTTAACGTTTGCAACCACAGGAGAAGTTGCATAAAAATCTAATACATTAATATTTATCCTGAGTTTCTCACTGTTACAAGCAGCACAACAGCGCTTAATGGGTTTGCTCTATGCAGACTGATATTAACGGAATGCATCCCAGGTCTATTTTTAGATGTCTGGGTCCTGCATCCTACCTAGGTGATCCAATTCTGCAGTTTGTGCACTGCCGCTGTATGCACAAACCAGCTGCTCATAGCTGAAGCCATTTGTGCTACACATAGCACATTAAGCAGTGGCTCCAAATATTGGGATAAAAACAAGTGATAATAGGCAGCAAATAAAATCAGGGTCATGCCGTTCAATGCTAGAAGTCTAATTCTCAAAATGCACTCACTCAAAACACTCCTTAAAATGGAGAACATCGACATTTGTGCTGTAACAGAGACCTGGTTCAAGGCAGCAGAAAGCACCCCTGCACTACCAGGCTATAACTCATTCCACACCTTTCGTCTCCAGAACATGGACCGAAGCTCCAAAGGTTGTGGTGTTTCCATATTCATAAAGGATGCGCACACCTCCAGACTGGTAGCCCAACATAATGCATCAGAGATACTTCAGGTGCAGCTAACATTGGGTAAGACAGCAGCTCAGGAAATAGCCTGCTATAGGTCCCAAACCATGTCCCAAGACTTGCACTCCACATTCCTAAGCACCCTGGAGAAGGGCCCAATGTAACACTCTCTTACTAGGCAACTTCAACTACCCCCTCCATTAACTGGGTAAACTACTCATATACCAATACACTTGCCCAACGTTTCCTGGAGTTCATCAATTCCAATGCTCTGGACCAGCTCATTCTTACCCCCACTAGAGGGAGCAACATCCTTGACCTGGTCATTACTAACATGAGCAGCCATTGCTGTACACCAATAGTCAATGCCTCCCTGGTTAGATCCAACCACAAACTAATAACTTTGGAAATCCACATCCCCCCCGCAAAGGTAACCACCTCTACAAAGCTAACTTTGGGCTCCTAAAAACAAAGGTGGCTAACTTCATGGCACCCATGCAAATGGAGAATAGTTGCGTGACCACAGAATCATTCACCAATGCATTATACAAACATGTACACAAATGCATGGATCTTGCCATATCCAATAGAACCAAGATGTTCTCCTCCAAAAAAAGGAAACCAATCTGGTGGTCCCCTGCCATAAACAAACTCTACAACAGAAGAAGGAAACTAATACAGAATAAGGTAAAGTCCCAAGACATGAAAAACTCCCTTATCAGCCTCAACAAAAAGTTGAGATCCCTCATCAAATCCTCTAAAGCTAGCTATGAAAACAAAATTGCAGCAGATAGTAGAGACAACCACAAGGCCTTCTATAGTTATGTAAAGAAGCTCCATGGCAATACCCAGATTTGCTCTGAGCTACTGCACAATGGTACCTCCCATACCAAGCCAACAGATATTGCCAGTATACTGAATGACAGATTCACTGCCAACTTTACCCCTCCCCCCCAAAGGACCAATCACCATACCAGTAGAGTGCCAGACACCCAGTATTACTGCTGCACAGGATGAAACAGCACTGCCCAAGGCCAAGAATACAACTTCTATGGGACCTGACAATATCCCTGGTTGTGTTCTACATGAACTACAGAGTGAACTGGCACCTCATCTGTGCGCCCTGTTCAATCACAGTCTCACCTTAGGCTTTGTCCCTACCGAATGGTGCACTGCTACAGTCATCCATCTCCACAAGGGAGGAGTGACTACAGATCCTGGGAACTATTGCCCCATTAGACTGATGAGTCTAATATGCAAAGCTATGGAACACATCATCATGGACCTAATAAACAAGGATATAGAGAATCTCCAAACTCTGGATCCCACACAGTTTGCTTTTGTGAAGGGTAGATCATGCTTACTCAACTTGGTCGACTTCTTTGAGTCAGTCACCAGAGTGTGGATGAAGGCAAGGTGGTTCACACAGCCTAGCTTGATCTGGCCAAGGCTTTTGATACCATTCCCCACTCAGGAATCATAGAAAAACTCACTAAGCTTGGCATCAACTCCTATATCACTAGGTGTGTTGCAAACTGGCTCACAGATAGAACTACAGTGTGAAAGTAGCTGACTCCAAGTCAGACTGCTGACTAGTCATGAGTGGAGTTCCACAGGGTTTGGTCCTGGGTCCTCTCCTGTTTGGTATCTACTTCTCTGAAGTCCAGGCCAACACAAAGGGACTCTGGCTGACAAAGTTCACAGATGATTGCAAGGTGGGAGCTATTATTAACTCCCCAAGTGATGTTGACATCCTACAGAATGGCCTCACTGAGACCAACGACTGGTGTCAGAACCATGGCCTTAAGCTCAATGCCAAAAAATGTGTCATCATTCCCTTTGGGAAAAACCAAATTCCCATGAATTAACACATTGATGGTAGTCCACTGAACATATCAGGCGTTATAAGAGATCTGAGAACAAAGGTTGACAGCAACCTCTCTTTTGATCACCAGAAAGTCCTTCTATGAGGCACATTTCATTACTAAGGGTTTTGCATCCAGGAAGAAAGAGGTCATTGTCTCCCTCTACTCTTCCCTCATTAGGCCAATCATCGAGTACAATGCCCCATTTGGCATGTACCTCACTAGACAACTGCAACAACTCGAGAGGCTGCAAAAGTACCTTGCAAATAGGATCCTAGGCCTTAAACACTTGTCCTAGATGGACAGACTCAAAAGACTCCAACTATTCTCTGTATCATATTGCCTACTTAGAGGCGATCTCTGCTTGACTTACAAAGCCATGTGTGACCCAGCTCTGTTAGAAATGCTACAGCTAAAAAAATCCCAATCCCTCCACAACCACATGCTCCAGAGACCTCAACCTCATTACCACAATTAACAGAACATGCTGGAGGAACAGGTTCATAACCCAGAGATTGCCCGTGCTATGGAACAGACTTCCCATACATGTCAAGCAAAACACCTCACTGGCCCTCTTCAAGAGAAATCTTGTCGAGTGGATGGGAAACAGAAAATTCACCCTGGGGATAACTCCAGTGGCTCTACTTGACAGAGGCACTGGGAACTAAGGTCAAGTGGCACTATGCCAGGGTAATCCTATGGCAAGGCTTGTAAAGGTCCCAGGGCTATTAGCCTAGTACACACCTATGAACATATGAACCTATGAACATACACAGTAGACTATGTTACTACACAGGAAATATGCCTACTTAGGTCTACAATCCAATTAACCATCCAATGCACATGTAGAACTCAGAGTGGGTGCCTTAGTCCTGTGTTTTAAACATACACCTTTGTAGCAAGCATCAACAGTCATCCAGCACTATACCTCTCAACCTGTTACAGCAAGAAATCTGGACAAAGGCACAAATAAAAAAAGTGACATTTTTTAAATATTGATCTTACAAACTTAGAAAGTGGATAGAATAACAGGTTATGCATTAGCATGAATTTTCTGAAATAAATGAATTCTGAAACTCAAACGTGTACCATCATTTTCTGACTTCAGTCCTCAATGATTTGCCAGAGATTTGCCAGACAACTACAATTTTATGTGAAACGGACCAATATATGAGTAAAAAATCTGGACATTCTGTGGAAATCTGTACAGTTGAGATGGATGTCCAGTACACAATCAAATTGAAAATGATGTACAGTCGTAATAAAATATTACACATTATCTGTACATGTTGTGAAATGTTTCACTTTTAAAATACTGCACTTACTGATTACACATCCCATTATGATGTTTGCTTGCAAATATATAGCACTATTTTACATGTCCATGTTTCTTGGTCATTCATCAGTTATGTGTCCAGTACTCTGGGACATACAGTGTGTGTACACCATTCTATATCATTGCATTTACAATGCCAAAGGATATTAAATGGGAATAATATGTTATGCGGCTGCCAACTAAGGAAAGACAGGTTGGATGTCACAAGCAAGCACTGATTGTTCTTTTGGGGGTGAGGGATCAAAGGTATTTGTCTGCTATGGCACTAACAAGACTGTGTTGGTCTGGTTACTCTACATGTCTGACATCCTGCCTGTTGTCAGATTTAGTTATGGTTGAAAACTCTAATCTCTAATGCATCCCTAGTGCGAATGTATAGTGATACTGGAGGTTGGTTTTAGCCTCCTAGGTGTTGATTCAGTGTAGTATGGCTTGTCTCATAGCCAATGCAAGGGCATACTGAGCATACCTATGTCTGCCTACAACCACACCTGCTGCTGGTTCCTCTCCTGAGTCATCATTGGTCTGTGGCTGTGGTGACTTTGGCATTGTCAGTAAGATGTGTTCACCATCCCCTTGATGATCCTGGTGCAGCTATTTCCACTATATTAACTTGGGTAGCATAGCACATACTATGAGCATTGAGGGACACGACAGTGGATTGTAATGGTGCCCTCAGCCAGAGGTATGCAGGCACTGGCACTGTGAGTGCAGTAGCTGAAAGACATGCTCTATGGGATTACAGGTTGGACTGTGTGTCTCATTAGTGTGTGTGTGTGTGTGTGTGTGTGTGTGTGTGTGTGTGTGTGTGTGTGTGTGTGTGTGTGTTTGTGTGTGCATCTCCAATTGGTTTCATCGGCCATGATATCCACATCCAAGTTGGGAGATGTGACACATATGGAAGTTGTGCTAACTGCAAGGGTTGCCAGCACACATGTTGCAGATGATTCATGTGCCATTACACATGACTTGGCAGTTTGAGTGGTAGATCTTTTAGTTAAAGTAGACCCTACCCTGTTCCCCGTGTGTTGTTCTCATGCGTACATGACTGCAATGTATGGCACACATTACTGGGGAATAGTGCGATATATGTTACGGTTGTAGCATACTTGTGATCCTCTTCTCAAAAATTATTTTAAAATATATGTGCTCTCTGCCATGTTGTAGCATAACATGCAGGAATGTTTGGAAGATCCTGGATGCTGATGTCTATGACACACCAAGCATGTCGCCTGGTAGTCTGTTTAAGGTGCCTGTGGCTAAGATACTACGTTTGACACATACCTTCATTTTCACTGGGATGAGTTCCTTGCATTTGGCTCTGTATCTGACTGAAGGCTGCGAGAGGTCCTACAGTTCCTCTACTATGTTTTTGGCCTGCAGAGTCTTCACCTTCTCTGCCTATGGCTATTGGCAGCAGCAGCTTCAGCCTGTAGCACACACAAGTGTATTTAAAAAGCAGCTGCTACTAAGAATCTGTTTGTGCTGACACTGTCTGTATTCCATGATTTTCTCACTCCACCTATATGAAAGGGCATGGAGTCTATATTGATGCCTTATATCTTGTTGAGTATCTCCACGGGTTTGGTTGATTAGCATGCAGTTCAGCAGTGCATGCTGCAATTAGCATCTCTGAAGCACAGACTAGGTCAGATGCAATCAATTACTAATGTACACCATTATAAAAAGGCAAATGTGTAGCTAGGCAAACCAATGTGGATGAGAGTTATCTCGTAAGTCAAACTCAGTTACACATTTCTTTTGGAGCAGTATATTTCGACAGAGGATTATTGTTCTCCATCAGGTACGTATCCATTTTGTTACCTAAATAATGAATATGTTGGAATGTACCTAGGAATAATGTGATGTATATCTGTAATCATTTGTTAGAACTGTACTCATGACATGGCCTTGTTTTCCAGCTATTTGACAGGTACATTGGATGTAGAGTAGGCCAAAGATATAATGCTGTGTGATAACAGTGCACAAATGTTTCATGGATAGGTCCTTTGATAGCACTTTTAACATTACACTGTTGTTGAGTTAGCACAATCGTTCCTTAGACTGCTATTTTGTTTTGTTAGGGGGGGGGGGTTGGGAGGAAGATGAGTTCCTACTATGGCATAAACTAGAATGGACTGTTGTGTTGGGTGTGTGAGCATAAGTGAGCATCTGTTATGGCACAGACAAGGATATATTCCTCTTGCTACTCTCCTTGTTTTGCACCCCCTTGTTATTTTTCTGACCACTGATGAATCTTTAAATTGTAATCAAGTGGTGGATACTGAGAGTCTTCCTTTACTGCTTTATCTGTACACAGTTTATTTGTACTTATGTGATCCTTATATGTGTTATCATTATTTTATCTTTCAGTAAACAATATGCCTACTCACAGTAGGCCCCATTTTCTGAGGCAGAGAATGATCTCATAATTGAGGCATTGCACCAACATCATGCAGTCCTGTTGTCCAGAGGGTGGGCCAATATGTCAGAACGTGTAGCCCTGTGGGATGAATTGCTCCAAAAACTTAATGAAACTGGGTGACACAATCGCAGTTACAAGTAGGTGTGACACAGATCCACAGACATGATTCATGCTGCACGGATGCATGCAGACGAAGTGGCACATAATCGACAGATCACCAGTGGTGGGCCTGCAGCAGAACACCCTCTCACTGCCATTGAGGAATTCCTGGCAAACATTGCTACACATGACAGCTCCCAGCAATCCATTAGCAAATACGTTCTGGATGTGGGTGCCACTGCTGTGTCTCAGGAGGAGCTTCCAGGTATGCTTTGTTAGATCATCACTAGAATACAGTTGCATTCATTCTGTAATAGTGTATATGTATTTTAGATGTGTGTCAGGTTGTTGTTTTGGTGGGGTGTTTAAGATAGCTTCAGTTTTAAGCTCATTTAGAGGATGTGAGTCACATTCTTGTTAACATTGCAGTTACTGTAAATATAGATGATTAAAAGTATTACCCCCTGTTATACTGTTAAATGTGGTGCTGTTGCCATTACCTCTTCATTTACTCATTTCAGGACCATCAGGAATTCACAGATATAGGGCTCCTGTAGTTGGTAAGCAAAATACATTTATGTCAGTACCATAGATATATTCCAACATATCTGCTAAAGTATCCTCTCAGGCTTGCTGTATGGATTGCTGTACTGTCTGCATACTTGACAAATGTACAGATATTTGCTGAATGTCCAGATGTTTGACTCATACCTCTGGCCCATATTTAAGATCATAGTGATTGACTTCCAACTATTGACAAGTCATTAATGATTGGAGACATAAAATAATGACAGAGATCTCACATTCCGACTGCATACCCTACAGAAATGTCATGTTGAAGCAATGTCTGCTATTCTATCAACTTTCTAGGTTTGTAAGGGCATTGTGTCACAGTGGTCCCTATTCTTGGGCCTTTGTCTACCCATTATTTATGGCTTTGTCCACATTTCTTGCTCTACGAGGTTGAGTGGTATAAATGTCTGAAACAGCGACAGCAGTGTAAATTGCTTAATGTATATTGCAGCATAGTAGTGCAGGTATTAATGTATTCTTATTTTCCTTCCTTTTATCACAGGTGAACATGGAGGTAGTTCTGTGTCCCCTATGATACCTGATTTCAGTGTTTCATCAGACTCTTAACGATGATGGTGGCCAAAGTGAGGCACAGCCAGGGATTGCTGAGGCTGATTCTGACACAGAGTGACCCCCCTCATTATCATCAGACACAGCCAGTATGCCTACGCATACCCAGTCCACTGAAGCCATAGATATTGGAGGGTGAGGACATTGACCAGGGAAGTGTGACTACTGCAGCTTCAGTGACTGCTGACATAGACCATAGCCAAACTGTTGGCAAGGTGCCGATCAGGTGGATTGCTAGATATGCTCGGAGGAGGCCTGCTGTTCCTTCCCCACATACTGCAGGTGTCTCTTCACGTGTCACTTGATGTATGTTTAGGGCCATTATGGAGGCACAGGCATGTTCAGAAAGGAACTCCAGAAGAATGTTCGGGGTTATAGATGCAGCACAGTCTGACATCAGTGACTGCCTCCACTATGTTGTTGGTTCCCTGGATCTGTTGAATGACATGTTGGAATGGGATGTGTCTGTGAGGGAATGCAGAATATCTGCCATGGAACATGCATTGTCTGTGATGGAACATCTGCTGGGAGGGGAGTATTGTTCTCATGGGTGCAGGTCAGCAACTACATCTGTTGAGAGCCAACATGGCTGTGCCCAATCACAGTCCCATAATGGCAGTACATCCACGTTCCTGGTGGGAGTGTGCTGGTCGTGGTTCTGGGCATTCCCATGAAGGAAGCACATCTAGCAGACATCAGTCACCTGGAGGTAGTAGCACAGCATCTGACCTTGGGAAAGGAGGTGCCAGTGTAACTCATAGCAGAGCCAGTTCTTGTGTTCAGGGGCAGAGACAATGAACTGTCAGTTCTACCATTTATGACTCACAGCTGCCTAACATACAGATACGTAGGGCTAGCACTTAGCGTAGCTGTGTTCGTGCAGACACTAACACATCAATGTCACATTGAGAGCACCTACAGACACACACACAATATTTATATGGTCCATCCTGCCTGCTTCCCTTGCTTACTCACACACATTCACCAACCTTTTGTGCCAGCCTAGACCTCCTGCACCCCCACACAAAACCCTGTGCAAGTGATGATAACTATGCCACATCCCTGTTGTCTGTCTTGGATTCAGGGATACTGAAGTTATGTGTCTAATGCACAGGGTGACTATCTACATTAATTACTTCATTACCTCCATTTGTGCTGTTGAACTGATAATTGTACCTGTCAGATTGTACTTGGCCATTTAGACAGTTGCTAGCATAATAATTTATCTATTTTATAGTGGATGCTTTTGTAAGGGTTGTGAAGTCAGACAATTAAATGTGTTTCATTAATATATCTAACTTTCTCTTTAAGGATTGTTTAGTACAAACATATGGGTGCACATCCAAAGTCAACCCATCAGATTCAGAGCTTAGGATTGTATGTCAACACTGAAGACAAATCTCATTGAATGATAATACAGTATAATATTCCTTTTTGCATGTACATCGGCATAGGTTAAGAGGTTCATAGGATGTGAATAGTGTGTTGACCTGATGGTGTTCAGAAGCATAGCTGTTACATCACAATATAATATTCAAAGGCAGATATAATGCATGGCCAAATTTTGTCTAGCAAGGATCACCCATGTCCAAGAAAGAAGAGGCAGTGATCCATGGCAGATAATATTTACACATTAGGTCATCCAGCCTGTGCCTAAACAGGGTAATGCAGGTGCTCTGCTTGACATGGATTTGAAGCCTACTGCAGAGGAGTGACAATTTTTGAGAGATGTATCTGTCTCTCCAGCATGTCCTATGTATGTCATTGCGTACAGTGAGGTCCCTGGAACAGATAACTCTAGTCCCACATTAGTTATGGATGCTCAGCATTTTTATCCCATGTTGGCCACAGATAGCTTTGAGGAAGATTATGTATGCCTTACAAGGCTATCTATATGATACTTCACACAGTGACAGCTACTTCAGTCTGCCCACAGAAGACACGTATTGGAGACCCTCTGATGTTTTATTACTCAGAAATGTCTGAGGTCTGTCAAGTTGATACAGGTGTCTGGTACAATACTTATCAAAGGGTGGATTATATTCATTAATACAGCTGATGAGGAATGAGTATAGGGGATTGCTAACATATATTGCTATTGATGTAGTGCCATTGCTAATCAGATGTAGAATGCCTACCTACCCACAGTAGACCCAGGTTGCAGTCAACGTGTGTTCCAAGGTGTATCAAAACAGAAGTGGGGAAGAGTGTACTCTTGGTTACTTTGTAATATGCAGGAACATTTACTATTACCACAGGGTATGCTGATACATTTTTGTGCAATTGATGTAACACCCATGGCTTTCTCAGCAGTCATTGGTGTCACAAAGATGGTTTGCCACAGACTCTCTGTTTTGTTCAGGACTTCTGAGACATATGTGTCAAACATGAGGGCCTACAGCACTGACAGTTCTGTTACCATACAGGTGACAAGTCTGCTGCTTGAGATGAAGTCCCCCATGGTGACTGAATGTTGTTGGCCTGTGATCCCATTTGCAAACCAACTGATAACATAGGATTTGATATTCACCTTGGTTAGTTTCTCACTGAGATCAAATGTTGGATTGTGTTAAAGGCCTTGATCAAGTCACGATAGGATGTGTGGGGGGATACTTTTCAGGCAAACATGTCTGCTAGTAGGTTTTAAATTTACACTGGGTCAGTGTGTGTGATACCATACACAATTAGTTCCAATTACATTTGAGTTATATATATCAATTTGCAGATGCAAATGAAGAAAGCCTTATGGTTATTCCTGGATATGTTGTGTAAATTATTAGCAAAGTTGTAATTTATCTTCGGTGTAAATATATATGACACCTCCTGTGGTTCACACAACTCCCATTTGCTGTCTGTACATTTGGAAGGCATTGTAGCTTTGCAAGACCAAAGTACTTACTGCAGCCTTGAACCAGGTTTCTGTGACTGCACAGACATCAATATCTTCACTGAGAAGAATCCTTACTGAGAATGCAGTTTAAGATGTGAATTCCTAAGTTTTAGCAGCATGACCCTTACATAATTGGAGTTGTATATTTTCACATTGGTAATTTTGCTTTTGTGAACTTGCCTAATAAAGGGATTATGGTGCAGTCAAGTGTCTTATGTCTGGCAAAGCAGTGTGCTCTATCCACCATGTCATCCCCCACTGACAGGTACTGTATCCCCTTAGAATGACACCAGAAACTAATTCAGAAAATCTGTTGTTCTCTACATAGTGGTACCATCCTAGATGAGGGTATAATTCTGCTCAAACATAGGAACATACCTGGCTGGGACCCATATTTAGATAGCTCAATCATGTCTGTGTTCATATAGCCATGTCTCAAGTTGTGCATACCAACATGGAGTATGCTGGATTAAGGGTGGGACTTGTTGAGAGACTTGATTGCATGTGTGCTGTGATGACTACCTCTGCCAGACACTGATGCTAAACCCATCCTTGTTTAAGCTGGTAAGTGGGGCATCTGTATGGTTCACTGTACAATCAACTATTATGAAAACCTTTGGAACAGATGCCCATTGCCTTAAGCACTTCTGTGGTGAGACACTGGTGATAATATTTCTTATGTGTACTGTCTGCTTTGGGTGTAGTGTTAGATGTATTATTGTGTTTAAGATGTGTGTGTCTGCTGTTTAGGTTGGTTTGTGGAGAGCACCTCTGCACATGATGGTTTGTGCTGAGTGCAGATTATGAGTAGGAGTCAAGGTGTGAAGTGGCCAACCTGTTTAATGTTACTCTTCTGGAAGCAAAAGACCACTGATTTCAGATTCCTACCATAGGTGGATCTCTTGAAAATTGTACTTCAGTGCCACAGGAGATACAGGCTGTTCAGTGCATATAAGGCATTCTCTGCAGTGAGTCAAAAACTCATGTCAACTATGTTAGCAGGTGAAACAGAGGGAAAAATAACAATTGAAAATGGGAAGTCTGAACCTGGTATCTGCACAGACAATGCAAAAAGGAGGGGTATATGTGACCTGACTGCTATTTTCAGAGGACTAATCTATGGGGTGTACATTATGATGTCCTCCATAAGGTGGATCAATACTTCTGTTATTGATAGGTAAGAGGGTAAATTGCTGCCTGTTATGTAACAAAGGTTCTGACAGCTAGATCTCCTCTGCTACATAGCAGCAGCCAGTTCTATCTGAAAAAAGTGCATCAATACTTCTTCATATATAAGGACAAGGTGTTACAGCTTCTGCCCACAGTCCAGAGCAGAGCAGGTAAAACAAAGACACACTGATAAAGCCCAAACGGAGTCCAGAAATGCTAATCTTCAAATAGATACATACCTCTCAACCCTGAAATATCAAAAATCTGGGCAAGGACCCTTGAAAAGTAGGTACAACTGGCCAAAAATCTGTATGCTGATTAACATAAAATCTGCGTACATAATTATGAAACCCCGCCAACTCTGATGGAATTATGGGATACCAACATTGAAATGCAAATTGAAGAACAGACAAAATATTAAACAGAAAATTATAACCAGAACAATAGTGTTTTATTTATATTAACATTTGAACTTGTATCAGACTTTGAACTTGTGTAAAACTAAAATACAGTTTTATTTTATAAAAATAAAATTAACTGATTCTACTTCACTAATATTAAATAACACAACATGATATAACCAGGACAAAACTGTTATTTACAATGCATTTGATATTGTGCCATGTTATGACTGTTACTGGAATTTATCTGTTCTACCAGGAAGTATGTTAGAATGTATAAAAAGATGTAGCTGGGTCCAGAACAGTGTAACAGTGAATGAAATGATAAATAAGTTCAAGAAATAAACAAACATCTGAGCAAATAATAAAGAAAAGCTGTCTTCTGCATGCTATATTATTATTATTCCATTTCCTGATACCCATTTTATCTTATTCATGTTTGCAGAGGGCTCACATATGTCTCAACTGTACAGATTTTCACAGAATGTTTTTGCCTCATATTTTTGGTCTATTCCTCACAAAATTTGAGGTTTTCTGGCAAATCATTGAAGATTGAAGTCACTAAATAACACTAAATAATGACATACGTTTGAGTTTCAGACTTCATATCTTCAGAAATACACAATTATGCAAAAACCTGTTATTCTAGCAACTTTCTAAGTATAGGAGCAACATTTAAATTATGTCCCTATTTTTGGGCTTCCATTCTTTCTGGCTTTATCCAGATTTCTTGCACTGAGGAGTTGAGAGGTAATGATTCCCAGTACTGACATTATTGACAGACTAACTAGTCTATAACATGAATCCCTATTTTTCTCACACACACACACACACACACACACACACACACACACACACACACACACACACACACACACACACACACACACAAAACACAATAAATGTCGGTGGCCTATTCTCATCTAAAAGGCTTGTCACTAGTGTTGTCCCACAGAGCTGTTTCCTGGGTCCCCTCTACTTCAGCATCTACTTCTCTGATGTGAAAGCTGATGTCAGTAACAGCACCCAGTTTAGAGCCAATATCGGGTGTACCGAGCATGGCTACAAGCTCAATATCAAAGCATACAATAAAGCTGACATAGAGAAACAAGTCTACCGTACTGGTTACATATAACCCAATGAAGAGAAATACAGATATTAGAGATCTAGTTACCTTCATCAACAATGGACGGGCCTTTGATCATTATTTATCAGTTATAATGAGGAAATCATTTTACTAGTTTGTAAATAAAGATATACTCTCGCTTTCCCAGAACCTAAACAAGTTAAAAAGACTACAACATTTTTTCACTTAAAAAATCTTAAGTTCCCTTAGCTACTTAACTACCTGGACAGACTAAACAATTTTTTGTTTGTCTCTGTCCCATACCAGATCCTAAATGAATGGCTGGAATGGATTATCTTCATAGCTTAAGGAGCCTGTTGATACTACATGAATTATATAAATAATAACCTTCAGAAATTACTCTGAATAAGGGCTTAGCTACTCAAGAGAATGGAAGTGCTCAGTTCAATGGGGTCTCCTTTTCCAGTGCATTTTTTTCAGACATTTAACCTTCAGAAATCACACATTATCCCAAAGCGTTCATA